>NW_022195301.1:0-185784 GCF_008641045.1 Pistacia vera | reverse complement strand
AAAGTGATCAGGAATAGGAAGGCGTCCTTGAATAGGAGTTTGATTAGGAGTAGGAAAGTACTATGAAAGGGCTGTGGGCTCTGGATTCGTCCGTGGACCTAGGAAATGGACTAGGTTTGAGAGGCTCGTGCCCGCGTGATTTGGGCCGGTTTATACTTCATGTCAAAATAGAACTAACCTGGCTTGGGCCTTTGCAGGACTGGGCCTGGTCCGTCTTTGCTAATTGTCCTATTTCCCTATTTGGGCCAAGGACGATTTTTGGCCCTAACATCCACCCTCCAAAAGGTGCACTTTTCATTTTTGTGCATGTACAAATCTCGCTACTTACTTTTCTTTTTGACAGTTTATTGTATTATTATAAGGTCCCCAACTGGGAAATTAATATATATATATATCATCGTGTTTTCAGTTAAAAAATAAAAATGCAAGTACCTGAATTTGCATAACCTTACTTGCATTTTGATTTTTTACATTGCAATATGCAGATAGAATTTCTTCCATATACTATATCAACTTTTAATTTAATACTTTAAATACTTAACAATATCTCAAAATTCAACACTATTAAAGAGTAACTAAACAACTACAGACAAAATTAGAAAATAAACAAAAATCCTCTCTAGAGTCCAGATTTAATCAACTGAACCCAATATATATATATAAATAAAAATTGACTCAGATATTTACATCATAACTAAAAACTTAAAACAACATAAAAAGAATAATGATAAATAAAAGTATAAAACCAAACTTTGAATCAAAACTAACAATGAAAAAGCCAAGAAGTGAAGAAGATGTTTGACGTGATGGACAAAAGTGAGAGGAAAGACTAAAAAATGAAGAAGCCAAGAAGATGTCTGACGTGATGGACAAAAGTGAGAGGAAGATTTGAAGAAGAAATCAAGAAGATGCAAATAGCAACTGGAGTAGAGAATTGGAGAGAAATGTGTGGGTTACTGGGTTAGACTTCTAGTTCACTCTATAGAAAAAAATATAAATGTTAATATCATATAAATATTTAACAAACTATTTAGAGAAAATAAACTTAAATCTAATATGGGTAACTCATTTCAAGATCATTTAGAAAATGCTATAATAAGCTTTTTAATTTAAAAAGAATTAATTATTTTCCATGAAAAAAAAAAAATTTGTTACAAACTTTTGGACAAGTATGGCCCTGTACTCTATAGTTATGGGCTTGGGCCTCAAGATTTTGTGGTCAACAACACTTATGACTTAACAGTTAACACATGATTGGTCACAACAAAACCCAATAATTTAAACTGGCCCAGTAACATTATTGGGCTTGTACCATGGATGGGTCATCCTTAACATAATCCAATCATGTAAATATTTGGACCAAACTCTCTGTCCTTAAATTACAACAAAATGACTAGTCAATTGATTTGAAAGTTAACATAATGATCAAAATCCTCTACAAATTTTAATTTTCTGCTAGCTTCGTTACTTTTTTGGTTAATTAAGTAGCCATTGTTTTTTGACAGGTTTCTAGAGAAAGGAGGATGATAAGCTTGATAGTGTATATATGTCCTCTTTTGCTTTCTTGTTGGCTAGGTATAAATAAATAATTTATATTAATCTTTCAAAGGTTTTTCAATAATCCATGTTCTTCCACGTTGATTGCAATTTGGCCCATAATTACAGATTTTTTTAAAGTTCTATGGTAGTTAATTAATCTAAGAAGTTAATTAGCAACATTAATTTACAAACCTATAGCTCTTTTGCAATTGACCATCTTGATGTCTAACTGCATTTTTTGTGGTGTATAGTTTTGTAATGGCAGTATGGATGAGACACCTGTAATTTCTTATAATCATTTGCTTAATTTTAGTGATTAAATTTAGTAATATCAATAATGACTCAACGAGAGAGAAGAGATCTGCTATGTCACAGAATACATATATATTCCTTCATTTTACTCTAATGGTAACATAACTTTTATGCATATTAGAAATTTGTTTCAAGTGCAAAAGTTACGTATTTTATTTAAATCACATATCTTATTAGATGGTGTTATAAACATTTTACTGACTGAATTCTAAGTTTCCACTAATCACAATGATTCCTTGGCAAATGGTCGTCAATTTTTTTCTCTAGATAAGTTCTCTCTACTTCTTGCTTCCATTTAAAATGTTGGAAAAATGGTCTATTTATATACCAATAATTTTTCTTATTTTTTTATGTATCTAAAAATTATTTATTACATTTTTTGCTGTTGGTTCAAGTCAACTAATTAGTCAGCTTCTATATCATTCTCAGTCAAATTTGGACCTTTATAACGAAGTAGAAATTATTGTAAAATTAATTTTTTTAATGAAATTTTGTAGTATTGGCACATGTTTGATGAATCCCTATTTATTGGACTAGTTTCATTCACTTAGGATCCAACAACATTTTTTTTTTTTTAATTTTGTATCATATTATATATTATATATGCAAATAAATTTTTCTATAGACTTCTAGTTCACTCTATAGAAAAATATAAATGTTAATATCATATAAATATTTATCAAACCATTTAGAGAAAAATAAACGTAGACCTAATATGGGTAACTTATTTCAAGATCATTTAGAAAATGCTATAATAAGCTTTTTAATTTAAAAAGAATTAATTATTTTCCATGAAAAAAAAAAATTGTTAACAATCTTTTGGACAAGTTTGTCCCAGTACTCTATGTGTGCATTTGGTTAAGGAAATGTTGAATTACTGCAAATATTATATTAATAGAAAGTTAGATTACTGTGAATCTTTAGGAAAATGTGTTTAGTTAGTTAGAATAAATTGGTGGGTATGTTATTTAAATTACTAAATTGCCTTCATTTTTAAATACTAATGTAACATTATTTTTATTATTAATTTTTGAATAATCCCCCAACATTTCAAATTTAGCTAAAACACCCCAGCTTATATAAACTTTAATTTGTAACAAAATCTCCCCCACCCATCCCAAGCCATTGCTGGCCATCGCCTTTTGCTGCCGAAAGTCGTTGGGAGTCATCGGGAGTTGCCGACATGGCCATTTCCAGCTATATTGATGGCGAAAAATGGCCATATGGCCGGAAATGGCCATATTGGCAACTTCCGACGACTTTCAGCAGTGGTTCGCTAGCTGCGGGTGGTGGTGGCTGGGTAGCGGTGGTGGTCTGCAATTTGTTTTAAATATAAGGGCATTATTGTCCAAAAACTTAATTAATTAGGGGTAAAATTTTAATGGTAGACTAATGTAAATTGATTTTAAAATAAGGGCATTATTGTCCAAAAATTTTATTAATAAGGGGTAAAATCATAACAAAAAAAAGATTATTAAGTAATCTTGCAATATTTAAGAAAATACATATAATCAGATTACCTTAAATAGTATTAACAGTAACTATTATTGGTATTAGAAGATTACCGAAACTTTATATTACCTGACAACCAAACATAATAATTAAGTAATATAAAATGACATTACCTCAGTATTCCTATATAACCCCAACCAAACGCACCCTATGAGTTATGGGCTTGGGCCTCAAGATTCTGTAGATTATATGGTCAACAACACTTAATAGTTAACACGTGATTGGTCACAAAAACCCAATAATTTAAATTGGCCCGGTAACATTATTAGGCCTGTATCATGGATGGGACATTCTTAACATAATCCAATCATGTAAATATTTGAATCAAACTCTCTATCTCTATCATCAGAACAAAATGACTAGTCAACGGATTTGAAAGTTAGCATAATGATCAGAATCCTCTACAAATTTTAATTTTCTGTTAGCTTCTTTTCTTTTTAGGTTAATTTAGTAGCCATTGTTTTTTTTATAGGTTTCCAAAAAAAGGATGATGTTAAGCTTCGTAGTGTTTATTTGTCCTCTTTTGCTTTCTTGTTGACCAGGTATAAATAAATAATTTATATTAATCTTCCAATGTTTTTCAATAATTCATGTTCATCCACATGGATTGCAATTTGACCCATAATTACAGAATTTTCTAAAGCTTTATGGTAGTTAATGAATTTAAGAATAGCTCTTCTGCAATTGACAATCTTTATGTCGTCTAACTGCAGCTTTCCTGGTGTATAATTTTGTAATGGGCGTATGGACGAGACACTTGGCATTTCTTATAGTCTTTTGCTTAATTTTGGTGATCCACTCTTCATTTGACTCCAATGGTAACATAACTTTTATGCATATGAATAATTTGTTTCTACTGCAAATGTTCATATTTATTTAAGACACATATCTTATTAGATTGTGTTATAAACATTTTACAAACAGAATACTATAAAATTTTGTTTTAAATGTTTATTGGCATCATCTAACGAAATGATTGGCTTTCAATAAACTAATCGATTAAGTAATATTACAGATTTCACAAGTGATCATTCAACCTCATCGGAGGAGAGATCATTTTCGACATCATCAACAATGTCAAGTAGCTTGAGTGCCCCAAATGATGTAAATAAAAGAGTGGAGGATTTCATAAAAAAGATGCATATGAACTTTAAACGCGAGAGACAAATGGACAACAACCCTTGGGAATCGCTTGTAACGTCTCCTCCACGCTCCACCTGTTAAGGTCAAAAATCATCTTGAGCCTGACGAGGCCCAATAACGAAATAAACATGTCACGGCCCAAGGCCTCAACCCAATCTCGATTGGGCCTACGCTTAAAATCACCTTGTGAACTACCCAGTCTATGAGTTGAGTTATCCTATAAGTTAAGCTAAACTGAGTTTCAGCCCATTAGCCTGCAACATTCCATAAATAGAAAATCAGAATCCCATTCTATTTCCTCTTCTACTAAGATTTCAAATCTTACTCAAACTGTTAAACTTAATCTGATAAACTCAAGAAATCATATCTCTTTTATGATAGAGATTATCTCCCAAAATAGGACTTAGTGTCCTACTAAGATTCCAAATCTTACTCAAACTATCAAACTTAATCTGATAAAGTCAAGAAATCATATCTCTTTCATGATAGGGATTATCTCCTAAAAGAGAACTCAGTGTCCTATTAGGATTCCAACTTCTTGAGGTTCACTATAAAAACAAAGGCTTGCCCTCTCATTAGGCATGCAATCTCTTATAGTCAATCTACATTACTCAAAACCATTTATTTGCTCCTAAAGTTCTTGTTCCCAAGAATCCGACGCCTCCGTCGTAGTCCTAGCTTCCGACAAGACTCCTGGTAATTCTTCATCTCCTTAATTCTTATCAAATAATCTCTTTCAGCCTCGCTGACTTGAGTGTCAAAGTGCATACGGCAAACACCACCTCGCTGTTTTCCGGAAGCTTCACGCTTGTCCTTTCATGTGTGCAGGTCTAGCGGATTATCAATGACCTCAACCTCACAGGATTAGACCCTATTTTCGTGACAGTAGATTTTTTGCATCTACACCACCCATCTATAAGGTCTCATATTCTAACCCTAACTCATCAAAATTGTATTTAGTAATTAAGTTGTTGAGATTGAATAATAAAGTAATTACGAAGTGATGCTGATTTGAAGACAAGTTTAAATACTATAATGTCAAACTTTTTATTGTCATATTGTTTCTGATTATAATGTCTTTATCTCAATGAATAGATAAACATTAAATTAGCGTTTATTATGATGTATAAATACTATCTATAAATGAAAAATTTCAACCCTTTATCATTGATACTTTATTAAAAAGTTGATTAATCAAGATTTTTACACAAAACTTTTGTTGCAATTTGTTGCGTAGATGGGCATGGGGAAGCATCAAGATAGAGCTAGTATTCGCTCTACATTGGATGCTTCATCAGTTTCAGTTACAGCTTGTGTGAAAATGTTACAAGAGATGGAAGGTGTTAATAATCAATCCACAAGCAAATTTTTCTTGAAGGCAATTGAGATGTTTCAGAGCCCCGGATGGTGAGCGGCTTTTGTGGCTATGACGGTTGATCAACGATTGTAATGGCTTAGTTGTATTTTTTAGGAGTAAATGACATGTTCCCACCCAAGGTTTGGCCAAATGACACTTTCCCACCCAAAAAGCTTTGAAACACGGAAACAACACTTTCCCAACCCATTGGCCAAATCATTAGTAAATTTTGCTTTGAAGAAGGGTAGGATGGTCAAAAATCCTCTACACAGAAGGGTAGGAGAGTCAATTTATATGTAGCCGCAAAAATTAAATTCGAAATCTCTGCAGTGTAGCTGTAAACAGCCGCCACTCGCCGCCTCGAATAAACCCAGAAGATAAATGACTTGCTTTTCCCTTTTTTTCTAAAGTCAACTTTGGGTATACATTTTGATGTTTCAATAATAATTTGTTGGGTGTTGTAAATCAATTATCTAAGGAAAATTAATTACGTTTTTCCATCATTATTAAATATTTAATTAATAAATAAACAAAAATCTCTTAAAATTTTTAAAACAACAAAAAATTGTATTATCTAAAATTTAAAATATAATATTATCATTTTTCAGTTTAACATATAAAATTCTAAGCGAAATTTTTTACTATAAAAGTCCTTTTTTTAATAAAAAAAATCTGTATAACAATGCAAAAAATAATTTTATTTGAGTAAATACAAAAAGAAGATGAAAAAAATCATGAGAAATAATGAGCCCGATTGAGTGAAGTGGAAAGTAGCCCAACTATTAAGATTTAGCCCAATAAGATTATATTGGGCCTAGACTTGGGCTACCTAATTTTGTTTGGGCGTAATTTGTATAGCTTCTAAATACACCCACCAATTTTCTAACAACACATTTTTGCTCCGTCCAAAGTGATATTACATTTTTCAATAACATCTACTAATGAGTGAATGATCTCCACAAACATGTTCTTGATTCATATAGTTCCCATAAGCTATATTGTCATAAAATAATTTTTATGTTTATATTAATTTATAAACATACAGATAAATTTATTTTTTAAGATATATACAAATACACTTTCATCAAAATTAATAGAAGTGTCAGCAAGGTCAAATTCCCATAACACAGTTTCTTACAAGACACATATAATTATTTCTTATTAATTTCCTTGAAATTTCGAAAGAGTTAACTTTATTTCATCACCGACTTTTATATTGTAATTGATATAACAATGGTAATGTTATTATAATTAAGCAGATCACTTAGGGAGTATTTACATGGAGGGTTAGCTCTTAGTCAAACAATCAAATATGTAGTTTGAGCCTTGAAATTTAGGGTTTAAGTTCCGTCATAGTCTATTTGATCAAAGACTTAAAAGGTTTATATATTTTGTTTCTCAAATATTTTAGGGTTTGACGATCCAAAATAACTCACAATTGTGAATTTCGGTTTGTAATGGAAAACATATAATAGAATGACAATAAATATTACTTATTTAAATTAGCTTACTTCTTGATGATTTATCATCTAATTAATCAAATTGAACTACACAAGGTCATTTTCAATGATATAATGGTAGTCTAAATTTATAATAACAGCAATTAAAAATTGTTAATTTAAAAAAAAATAGACAATTTGTGAATTTTATGTAATTAAATATGAAGATTAATTTATAATTACTACAATATTAGGGTAATCATACCTTTCAATGTTCACTTTTATATTTTGGTCTAAGATATGGTTAAAGATTTTTCCAACCAAAGATTATTTTAAAATGATAATTGGATATAACATTATCCTTAGTTAGATAACCATTATTTCCTTACAAATATGTATAATTTCTATTAAATTTATTTATTTATAAAAATTCAAGAAAGGAGTAAAATCGAGAGGGACGTCCTCAATAATTGACGGGATTTATCCACAAATGAAACATTCAACTTTATTTAATTATTATATGTTAATGTCCATTTATGCAACACAAGATTGAAGCTCCAATTAATACTTAAACCATATGGTAATCCTTCAATCCTTTATGATCTAAATTTTTCTACACATTTTCAGGGATTACAGGCTTTTCCACCAATTACAATCTGTCCTTCGCAAATGTTAATCAAAATTTTTGCTCCAGGTAAGCTCCATCTGTTTCTTGCTTCCATTTAAGGGGAGAATGTTGGAATCTTGGAGTTGAAAGGGAGGGATTTGAGGCCTGAGGGACTGGGAGGTAAAAGATTGGGGAGAAAAGTGGAATTTCAGGAGGGAAAGAGACGGTTGGCCGGATGAAGCGAAGGTGGAGTCGGAAGGGGTGAAGATGGTGAGGGATTCAGAGCGAGGGATCAAGTTCTCGGAGCCGAATTCAAGGGTGAGAGTCATCGAAACGAAGTAGGAATTAGAGAGGATTTCGACGGCTTTGGAGACGGAATCCCTGGAAAGACAGGAGGAGAAAGAGAGGATGGAAAAGAGAATGAGAGAGATGAAAAGTTTGGGCGACATTGATGGAGAACTCGAGGTCTTTGGTTGCAGATTCTGTGTTCTCCTGGTTAGTTATAGTTGCAGAGGAGTGAAAGGCGTTGGTCGAGTTTTGGCGGGAAGGTTTGACACGTGGCGAATTGAGTTTTCTTGATATTCAGAAAGAATACAAAAGTTCGTTATTAGGGAACGTGGTTCTTTTGGAGAATAATTTCATGAATCCCGAAAATGCCCTTGGTTATATTTTATTATCAATTAATGCGATTATTATGGTTTTTGCGTATTCTTATACATAGCATAGTATTATTCTTATATGTATTAAATTTAGAAATTCATGATAATTAAAACCAATAAAATTTGATCAATTTAAGATAAATATAAGACAACAACGTTAGAACCCGTATAATATGACATTAATTAATTAATTAAAGCTACATTCAAATAAATTCTAGCAAGAAGAAAAGCCCTAATCCAAACCTTAAAAAAAAAAAAAAAAAAAAAATTCCCAACGACAGTTTGAGTTTTATTAATAATCTTAAACTTTAATTAATATCCATAAAAAAAAAAAAAAAAATTATTTGTCATCCTTGTATGAAAATCATCACTATTTCCATCATGAATATTATAACCCCTAGGAGGGTTAGAAAAATGAAATCGAGGATAATCATGTAAAAACTTAATAGCAATTTCTCAATGGCAAAGAAACAATAATACAATCATATTTTTACGCCTCAAATTGCATAAACATAAATCACAATATCAGAAATTTAATGTATTTTCACTATTTAATAAAAGAGTATTATATACCTGAATCCATGAGTAATCTTTTAATGAGATTGTGAAAGAAGGCACTGTATATCTCTCCCTTTATTCCCTTACTGTCACTTTCTTCTTTTGATGGATAAAGAAAAACATACGTAATAAATTAATTTGGGAATAGAGAGAGAAGACCCCTTTTATATGACAGTTTTAATAACTCTCAAACTGTAGTTATTTTATTAACGGTAGTAACCTCTCCATCAAAGGTAAAAGACCATCATGCCCCTTAGCCAATTTAATTATTTCAAAAACAACCTTAATACATGGACCAACTTATGTGAAATATGAAATATTTCTAACGTTCTCCCACTTGGTCCATGTAATACTAAATAACTTTATATTTAAGAAATAATACATAATGTGTACACAATAATAATTAACCAAAAGCCATATCTTAAAATGGTCAAGCATATAAACATTATTGAGCAAGAACTCATAAGGATCATGGCGGTCGTATGTCATTGAATCAACACAATCCCTTTCCATGTATCACGTTACAAATTCTATATTTATCATTCATGTATACCAAACAACATAATATAAAGAAACACACAACAGAATAATTTATATGAATCAGAAACAACACATCAAGAGCTACAGGAGGAGAGTAATGTAAACCAAGACACATATACAACACATCATAAATCAGTCATGACAGGCAATAATACCCGAACTCTCAAAGTGCTCACTATAGGTCTTAGGTGACAACCCTTTAGTAAGCAAATCTGCTATCATAAAATTTATGCTGATATGCTCAATATTCACTCTCTGTTTCTGAACTTCTTCTTTAACGGCAAAATATTTCAATTCCATATGTTTAGCGCCCTTTAAATATTTGTCGTTCTTAGAGAAGAAAATTGTTGTGGCATCATCACAATAAATTTTCAGTGGCCTGACAATACTATCGACAATCCCAAGCCCTAAAATAAAATTCCACAGCCATAATCCTTGAACTGTGGCCTCAAAGCATGCCACAAATTCAACCTCTATAGTGGAAGTGGCAATGACAGACTGCTTTTCACTTTTCCATGAAACTGCTACTTCGGCTAACAGAAAAACGTACCCAAATGTAGATTTCCTGGTGTCTACACAACCAGCAAAATCTAAATATGAATATCCAATCACCTCAAGATAATTAGATCTCCTATATGTAAGCATATGATCCTTCGTCCCTTGTAAATATATGTAGATTTCCTGGTGTCTACACAACCAGCGAAATCTGAATCTGAATATCTAATCACCTCAAGATAATTAGATCTCCTATATGTAGGCATATGATCCTTCGTCCTTTGTAAATATCTCAACACTTTCTTTGCAGCTCACCAATGATCCATTCTAGGATTACTCTGATATCTGCCCAACAAGCCGACCGCAAAACTAATGTCTGGTCTAATACGTATCTGAGCATACATTAAACTTTCAACAACAGATGCATAAGGAATATGCTCCATTTGCTTGCGTTCTTGTAACACCCCACTTGAAATATATAGCCACTGTTTAAGGTATGGCCTAAAGGATTACTGAATTGCCCCTAAATGAGTTTGTATATTGTTCATGTTGTTTGGTTGGCATTTGGTTGAGTTTATGTTTTGGGTTTGGTTGAGTGTGTACCATGGAATTGATCAAGACTTGGTAGATTTTGGAGTTGCAGTCTTCGCCGGGGCGAGGGAGAAGCTTCGCCGCGGCGACGTTGGTTCTGTGTTGGCGGTGTCGGTTCTGGAATGTTTCGCTGGGGCGACAGAAAATTCTTCGCCGCGGCGACGAGACGACAGAAAAGTTCTTGAGGTTTCTAGAGAATTCTCCATAGGGGTATTATATTTTATGAGTAAAGAAAAATTTGAGCCCACTATTTTCCATACGCTATGTATATCTATAATTTACATAGTATGTATTATAAGAATAGTAGTAAAGAGGAGGTGTTACAGTTCCAATTCAATCCGTGGGCATTGCTTAAGGCTCAACTTATCACCTTTTTGAATTGGAACTGGACTTGCAGAACACTTATCCATGTTATATCTCTCCAGAACTTTGTTGATATAAGCTTTGTGAGACAATGCCAACAATCCTTATGATCTATCACGAATAATTTCAATTCTAATCACATAGGATGCCTCACCCATATCCTTCATCTCAAAATTCTTAGAGAGAAACTTCCTGGTTTCATACATCATGCTAAGATTATTAATAGCAAGTAAGATGTCATCAACATACAGGACTAGAATTACAAATGCGCTCCCACTAGCCTTCAGATATATACACCGATCAATAGTGCTTTCTTTAAATTCGAAAGTGGTAATGGTATTATGAAACTTAAGGTACCACTGTTTGGGAGTTTGTTTCATTCCATATATTGATCTCTTTAATTTACACACCATGTGTTCTTTCCCTTCAATTGGAAAACCATCAGGTTGTTCTATATACACTTCTTCTTCTAAATTCCCATTCAGAAATGCAGTTTTCACATCTATTTGATGAAGATCCAGATCAAAATGGGCTACCATTGCCATAATAATTCTAAAAGAGTCCTTTGAGGAAACTAGTGAAAAGGTTTCATTGTAATCAACACCATCTTTTTGAGTAAAACCTTTGGCAACAGGTCTGGCCTTGTAACATTCAATATTGCCACTAGAGCTGCACTTGGTCTTAAAGACCCATTTACACCCGACTGTTCTACAACCTTCAAGCAATACTACTAAAAATCCTATACTTCATTGTATTCCATTGATTTTAACTCTTCTTTCATGACATCTGACCACTTTGCAGAATTATCACTTTGAAGAGCTTGTGAAAATGAAATTGGATCTGCTTCCATTCCCAAGTCAAATTCTGACTCTTGAAGATAACCACATAATCATTAGTAATGGCAATCTCCTTTGTCTTTGAGATCTTTTTAATGTCACTTCTTGTTGTTCATTTACTACTTCATGTGATTCATCCATTACAGTTTCATTGACTGCTACATTATTAGGAAGTGTTTGCTTAATTATTTGTTGTTCTTGATTGTTATCATAATGTCTGACAACTACAGGAACCACAACCTCAATAGAAGTCATAGGTGCAGGAACATGTACCCTGACTTTTTGAATATCCACTTTACTTAGTTCAAAACTCCCATTAGTTTCACCATTCTCAATAAAACTTATATTTCCAGTTTCAACTATTCTTGTACTATGGTTAGGATAGTAAAAATGATACACTTTAGATTTTCTGGAAAACCAATAAAAAATTCACTGATTGTTCTTGAATCCGGTTTCTTTTCATGTGGATTATAGATCCTGACTTCTGCCGGGCAACCAAACATGCAGGTGCCTCAAACTAGGTTTTCTTCCTGTCCACAGTTCAAAAAGAGTCTCAGGAACTGCCTTTCTAGGAACATTGTTTAATAAATATACAACAGTCTTTAATGCATATATCCACAATGATGAGGGTAACGAGGAGTTACTCAACTTACTCCTAATCATATCCATTAATGTACGGTTACACCTTTCTGCAACACCATTTTGTTGCGGTATCCCTGACATTGTGTATAGAGCACATATGCCTCGACTTTCCAGGAACTTAGCAAATGGACCTCGACATTGTCCAGATTCATTGTATTTACCATAATATTCACCACCTCGATCTGATCATCCTACTTTCACCTTTCTATCTAATTGCCTTTCAACTTCAATAATGAATACCTTTAGGATATTAACAGATTGAGATTTCTCACGCAATAAATATACATATCCATAACGTGAAAAGTCATCTATAAAAGTGATGAAATAATTTTCCCTACTAAAAGAAGGTACGTTGAAAGGACCACATATATTAGTGTGTATTAGTTCAAGGAGTCATGTGCTTCTAGTGTCTGCTTTTTTAACTGTGGATGTGGTTTGTTTTCCCTTAATACAATCCACACAAATGCCAAGATCAGTAAAATTCAAATTAGGTAAAACTTCATTCTTTACTAATCTTTGCATTCTTTCTTTTGATATATGGCCTAAACGTTTATGCCATAAATAAGCAGATTTCTCATCCACAGAAGCACTTTTGTTCCTATACTATGATGCAAGGTCAACAACATCTCAGCAAATAAACTATCAAGATGTAATTTATACAATCTATCACAAAGCACACCAGAACCAATTAAGAAATTATGTTTAAATAAACTTAAACATCAATTCCTGAATTTGAAAGAATATCCTTCTAAATCAAGTTTAGATAAAGATATTAAATTACGGGATAACTCCGGTACATAAAGAGTATTAAACAAATCTAAATGATGTACAGTACTTAAAATTAAATGATAGGTTCCAACAGCTTCAACTTGTGCTTTGACCCAATTTCCCATATATACAAATCTTTCATTGTCGTTTATGGTTTGTGTCATAAGGAATCTCTGCATAGTATTAGAAATATGAGTGGTACATCCAGAATCAATCCACCAAGTAATACTCGACTTGCTCACTCCACTAATTATAATTGAACTCATTAAACTTAACAACAGATGAGGCTTGAAGAGCAGATGCTGCAAAAACAAAATTATGCTTACACATTAATGCTTTGAGTTTCATACCTAATTCATAATTTTAGGTTAAGATATTAAAATTTATTATTATTAAAACATAAATGTATATTGAAAATCTCCTTTGGGAGATATAACAATATACGATAATTAAACTTAATTGATGCAATTTTCTTAATTGGTAATCAAATATATTTTCGTTAGACATGTTCGTTATCTTTGGATATACTAAACATACCCAATCAAGTACATTAATTAACCACAGTTATGTTCATAATTATAGGATTAACCAATCTACCTTTGGGCGATCCTTAACTATCCTATAATTTATGAATTTCAAATTACTCATGTCAACTACATCATGTCATCTCTTTAAAGCATCTAACAATCATGAGTAATTAAATCTAACTTAATTTGATATCTATGGGATAACCATTTTAATTTGGCCACTTTGGTGACTAACAAATTATACATAATATAGTATCAAACTTAAATAATAACTATAATATTATCCAAGGTCAAAATTGGGTCAATTCAACCTGTTGATCGTCAACTTTGACTGTTGACCGTTAATTTTGACCGTTGACTGTTAATTTTAACAATTGACCGTTAAATTTGACAATTGACTGCTAAATTTGATAGTTGACCGTTAAATTTGACGATTGACAGGTTTAGTCAATGGTCTAGAGTGGTTTGACATGTTTACCGATCCGAATCACAGACTGGATCGGGTTTACCCGTTTGACTAAATGGGTTGGGCTTCTTTATGGGTTAAGGTTTGAATTGGGTTCACTTAAAAATATGGCTTAGGCTTCTTTTATTTGGGTTTATATAAACGAAAACAAATAGGCTTTAAAAGAAAAATGGGTTGGATCAACATGTGGGTCAATATTTGACTCGAATTTCTGGAAAAATTTTGGAATCCGAATTTCTGGAAATTTTTATTGAAAAAACTAGTTTGGAAAATCACGTTTCATCATAAGAAAATCTGATTTCAGCCAACTTTCTAGCCACTTAATAGATTCACAAACTCAATCAAATTTACAAACCCAATCAAATTTAACAACCCTTTATATTTGTCAATTTCCAAACCCAATTCAATTTCTTCATCCCATACGAACCCTAATATATCAAAAAACAACTTAATGGAAAATACATCAGTTTCTAAACCTGGCTCTGATACCACATGTAAAAACTTAATATCAATTTCATCAATGGCAAAGAAACAATAATACAATCATATTTCTATGCCCTAAATTGCATAAACATAAATCTCAATATTAGAAACTTAATGTATTTTCACTATTTAATAAAAGAGTATTACATACATGAATCCATCAGTAACCTTTCAATGAGATTGTGAAAGAAGGCACTATATATCTCTCATTTTATTCTTTCACTGTCACTTTCTTCTTTCTATTTATCCTCGTGAATATGAGGACGTGCTGAAAGAAAATAAAGAAAGAAATAATCGTTAAATGCTTAAAAATATACAATAATTAATTTTAAAATTATTAATATGATTACTATCATTGTCCACAGAACATTTGAAATACAAATTTAATCCAAAATATGTTGATAAGAGACACAATTAATGTACGTGATATCATTACATACACAAAAGAAAAGAAAAAAAACCATTAAACTAAAACTCGAATTTTAAGAACAATAATTCAAGAGTAGCCATAGGAATAACGTTATTCCAGCAACTTAATTAATCAAACCCTACAATTATATAACTAATTACGTTAATGGGTAGATTATAACAAAGAAAAGCTCAGAAAATTAAGTAAATACAGGATGAATGGAGATGAGTTTCTTTCATACCAAAACATGCTCCCATCTCTTGTATAACAAGTTTAAGCTCTGCACAACGAAATAATTTAAGCATAAACTCGTTTATTTATAGTAGAGTTTTGAAAATTTTATGAATGTTAATTAATTAATATGGTTATATAACTTAAACATATTAAATAGGAAATTAATTAACATGCAAGAGAGAGAGATAGGAAAATTAATATTTCGCATTTGGACTTTTTAATACTTTAAAATCCCGTTCTAAATTGGAATTTTGAAAGGGTCCTTGTAATTTGGTAATAAATGTTCTAAAGGTTGGGAAATTATGATAATTTATGGCATGAAGCTCTTATTTCCTATATAAGTTTGTCCTCTGAATTAGATCAAATTGAAATTGAATATTGGCCGAGAAGAAACTTACTGAAAATTTATAGTACATGTGCTTGATATTTGAATATTATTGTTATTTGATTGTGAAAACAAAATTGAATGTACTTTTCTTAATTAAGAGAGTAAGACTTCAATTTGTGGAAAAATACTTTAGCAAGTTTGTATTTATTATATATAAGGATTAAATTTATAACACTAGATTAAACACATCAATCTATTACAATCAAATAGCTTCGGAGTTGATGAAATGACATACAAAACCAATAATAATTACATTCAATTTATAACTAATAATTTTAAAATAAAAATCGTGAATTTAAATTAATATTTAAGTTGATATAATCTAATTCATGGTAACTAAGATCAAACATTTAACATTAATGGTTGAGTAAAAGACTTCTTCCCACCCCAATATGGCTTAATGACACCTTCCCACCTAAAAAAAAATTTTAATAACACTTTTTTACCTATCCCGCCAATCACTAACCGATTCTGATATCGTTGTGACCCACGGTCCCACACTACCACAATTCTCTTCCCCAATCACCACTCATCAAAATCGCTCAAACCTTACTCCTGTCAACCTTGTCAATCATCGACAATCAAATGATTAGGATTTGCGCAACTGTCCCTCCCAAGTCAAATTTTGACCAATCACAACCATTAAAATCTAACTTTTCACTACCAAAAAACTCACCAGCCTCCTCTCTTCAAAAGCTCCAATAACATGAACTGAGTTTGCTCTCTGTTCACTGTCGAATAAGAAAGTGTATTTTCTGGGGTGAAAAAGTGGTATTTTTAAAGTCTGTAGGTGAAAAAATATCATTAGGCCATTATTTGGATAGAAAAAAGTCGTTTACAATTAATACTTTCAAAGAAAACAGAAGAATGCAAAAATTAAGCACATTACAAATTATTCAGCCACCTCTCGCCATTCGGGGCTCTGAAACATCTCAACTGCCTTAAAGAAAAATTTGCTTGTGGATTGATTAATGTTAACACCTTCCATCTCTTGTAACATTTTGACACAACAATAACTGAAACTGATGAAGCATCGAATGGAGGGTGAATACTGGCTCTATCTTGATGCTTCCCCACGCCCATCTGCGCAACAAAATTTTTGCAATTTGTATCAATGATAAAGGGTTCTAAATTTTCACTTCTAGATAATATTTACACATCATAGTAAACGCTAATTTAATTTTGTTGTTAATGTCTATCTATTCATTGAGATAAAAACATTATAACAATAAACAATATAACACTTAAACGTGTCTTCAAATTAGCATCACTTTGTAATTACATTATTATTCAACCTTAATAATTTGATTACTAAATACAATTTTGATGAGCTAGGGTTAGAATATGAGACCTTATAGATCGGCTGAGGAGACGTTACAGGCGATTCCCAAGGGTTGTCACCCATTTGTCTCTCGCATTTCCTGTTCATATGCACCTCTTTTATATAATTCTCCACTTTTTCATTTTACCTCAGCTTGAGCCTTCAACTGCTTGATGTTGTTGACGAAGTTGAAAATGATCTCTTCTCTGATCGGGTCGAATCACTTTTCGAATCTATAATATTACTAAATCGATTAGTTTATTGAAACTTTAGATGATGCCAATAAACATTTAAAACAAAATTTTATAGTATTTATCCGTAAAATATTTAAAACACCATCTACTAAGATATGTACTTCAAATAAATACCAACTTTTGCAGTAGAAACAAATTACTCAATATGCATAAAAGTTATGTTACCATTGCACTCAAATGAAGGAACATATATGTATTTTGTGACAGTCTGGATCTCCTTTTTCTCATTGTTGATATTAATCACAAGAAAAATTAAGCAAATGACTATAAGAAATACCAGGTGTCTCCTCCATGCGGCCATTACAAAATTATGCGCCACGAAATCAAACTGAAGTTAGACATCAAGATGGTCAATTGCAGAAGAGCTATAGGTTCATAAAATTAATTAACTACCATAAAGCTTTCAAAAAAATTGTAATTATGGGTCAAACTGCAATTGATGTCGATGAACATAAAACCTTTGGAAGATTAATATAAATTATTTATTTATACCTGGCCAACAAGAAAGCAAAAGAGGACATATAAACACTATAAGCTTAACATCACCCTTCCACTGGAAACCTGTCAAAAAAACAATGGGTACTTAATTAATCAGAAAAGAAAGGAAAAGAAAAGAAACTAACAGAAAATTAAACCCCCTGTTTGTTTCACTATTTTCAATGGAACCCTTCTTATGTATTTTAACAATGTAATGTTATCGCAAGAATCGTATTTCCAGTCTGTCACAATGCGCCAGAGTTTAAGAACAAAACCGTAAACAGTGATTTAAGATATATGATATGGGACAATCCTCCAAAAATGGTCATAGTGGAGCTGTCTTTGAAACACAGTTTCAGAAGAATGACCCTGTGCTGAACATAGTTGATGAAAAGATCCTCAACCATGGACGTAACCAAGCCGTCTCAGGGGCATGGTGCTCTGGCCGAAGAAACGGGTGGATGGATCCTCGCTCCCAAAGGGATGATGTCAACATATTGAAGCCTGGACCACAGGCGAAAAAGTTGGAAGAGACCATTACAAACCTCCTCGACGACTGGAACTCACAGTCGAATCATGCAAATGAAGGTAGGAAAACTGAAGAATATTTTCCAGAGTACTGGTGCAAATTTTTGGAATCACAGAAATGTAAAATGTTCAAAGGACTGCTGTAAACTGAGACATTCATTCGTGTTTAGGCCAAATTTTTTGAGGTTACTCTGTCAGACACAATAGTGTTTATAAAAGGGGGCAGAGTTGAAGAAGGGGAGAGAAGAATTCACAATGAAATTGGCAAGAAAGGATCAAACATTTGTACTACCAACTAGTTTAAGGAAGTCAGAAACAAAGTTTGATATGAACAGTGTGCCCCTCAAAGTTTGGGCAACAGTTTAATATGAACAGATTGATTTTCCCAAATGATGATCTAAAATTATTCATATCGGTTCATGATTCACAGAAGGCTACGGCTACAAATTGACAAGTTTCACGTTATGATTCAAAAATTGAAAATAATTTGCTACTCAATCAGTTTATTGTATGTTCAAATTCATGATAATCATTAATAAGAACTAAACCACAAATTTTACTCAAATAATTTCTCTTTTATTTTAGATATAAGTTCCATTTACGATTGTGGATACAAACAATTATTTCATTCTTCCCTTAAAAGCACTGTAGGGGTGAGTAGGTTCGGATACCTGGCCTAAACCCTTGGAATTGGAACCGACGGTTACAAGGATTTAGGAACCAGGTTCAGGTTCAGGTTCAAGTACCCAACACTATTCACCGAAAATTACAAACATCTTCTACTGTTCACAAAATGACAAATATATCTTATAAAAATTACAAATACACCACCAAACATTTATAAAAATTACAAATACACCTCAGGTATATACCGGTTCCACCTCAGGTATCAAAACCTCGGTTTCAGTTTCGATTCCTGAAGTGGTAGAGTCGAAACCAGAACTAAACAATGCCGATTCCACCAAATTTGGAACCGGAACCGACGCCCAAGTACCAGTCGAAAAAATTTACGCACCCCTAATAGAAAGTCCATGCTCGAAATGATCATATACATTCGCAAGTCCATAATGGCTTGAAAGTATAACTGGTTACTTAGTGTGTTTATTTTGGTTTGATTTCAATCTCCATGGGTCGCTTTAGATCTCTAACATCTCTCTCAAAACTGCCCAAATGCCTCAATCTTTCGCGTCCCAATACATCTATTTCAAATGGGTCTCTCACAAATCATCATCATCGTCATCATCTCACCTTCTACAGATCAAACCGTGGCGTTTCGGACAAAACCCACGAGTTTATTCACGCCGAGCAACAACACCCAGATGCCAAAACAGAGACTTTAAACCATAAAATCACAGAGGAATCTGAAAGAATCTATAAAGTAGAATCAAAGAACACTGCTAATATAGATTCGTCTCTAAATAACGCTTCAATTTAGGTGTCTCCAACGCTTGTTCTTGAGGTTTTGAAGAGGCTGAGCAATGCNCTCGACGACTGGAACTCACAGTCGAATCAATGCAAATGAAGGTAGGAAAACTGAAGAATATTTTCCAGAGTATTGGTGCAAATTTTTGGCATCACAGAAATGTAAAATGTTCAAAGGACTGCTGTCAACTGAGACATTCTTTCGTGTTTAGGCCAATTTTTTGAGGTTACTCCAGTCAGACACAGGCTGTAATAGTGTTTATAAAAGGGGGCAGAGTTGAAGAAGGGGAGAGAAGAATTCACATTGAAATGATCGATCAATAAGAGGGTCTCCCTTGTTAGCTGCCATTTTCACGTTGTTGTATTTTCTACCATTTGTTTGTTTATTAGACAGTACTTGGATACACGAAACAGTTCATTCATTGAATTCTAATTTGTTGTATTGTTCTCATTACCATATTTCTCTCTCTAAGCTTCTCTTTTTGCCTTTTTTTTGTTTTTTGTTTGCTGCTTCTGGCAGCAATTGGCAAGAAGAATTAAACATTTTTACTACTAAACTAGTTTAAGGAAGTTAGAAACAAAGTTTGATATAGGCAGTGTGCCCCCCAGTGTTTCGGCAACAGTTTAATATGAACAGATTGATTTTCCCAAATAATGATCTAAAATTATTCATATCGGTTCATGATTCACAGAAGGCTACGGCTACAAGTTCACAAGTTTCACGTTATGATTCAAAAATTGAAAATAATTTGCTACCCAATCAGTTTATTGTATGTTCAAATTCGTGAAAATCATTAATAAGGAGTAAACCATAAATTTTACTCAAATAATCTCTTTTATTTTAGATATAAGTTCCATTTACGATTGCAAACAGAAACAATTATTTCATTCTTTTTCTAAAAGCCAGAGGTGAGCAGGTTCGGGTATTTGGCCTAAACCCTTGGAATTGGAACCGACAGTTGATTTAGGAACCAGACACTATTCACGCCACCAAATATTTACAGAAATTACAAATACACCTCGGGCATATGCCGGTTCCACGTCGTGTACCCAAACCTCGGTTTCAGTTTCGGTTTCTGAAGTGGTGGAACCGAAACCGGAACTAAATGGTGCAGATTCCACCAAATTTGAAATCGGCACCGACACCCCAAGTACCAGCCGATTTCAATTCTACCCTAAAAATTTACTCACCCCTAATAGAAAGTCCATGCTTGAAAGGATCATATACATTCGCAAATCCTTAATGGCTTGAAAGTATAACTGGTTACTTGTGTGTTTATTTTGGTTTGATTTCAATCTCAATGGGTCGCTTTAGATCTCTAACATCTCTCTCAAAACCACCCAAATGCCTCAATCTTTCACGTCCCAATACATCTATTTCAAATGGGTCTCTCACAAATCATCATCATCGTCATCATCTCACCTTCTACAGATCAAACCGCGGCGTTTCGGACAAAACCCACGAGTTTATTCACGCCGAGCAACAACACCCGGATGCCAAAGCAGAGACTTTAAACCATAAAATCACAGAGGAATCTGAAAGAATCTGTAAAGTAGTATCAAACAACACTTCTAATATAGACTCGTCTCTAAATAACGCTTCAATTGAGGTGTCTCCAACGCTTGTTCTTGAGGTTTTGAAGAGGCTGAGCAATGCGGGTGTGCTGGCGTTGTCTTTCTTTAGGTGGGCTGAGAAGCAAAAAGGGTTTAAACATGATGCAGAAAGCTATAATGCGTTGATCGAATCTCTGGGAAAGATTAAACAGTTTAAAATAATATGGGAATTAGTGAGCGAAATGAAGAGTAAAGGGTTGTTAAATAAAGAAACTTTTGCTTTAATTTCGAGGAGATATGCGAGNCATTCATTGAATTCTAATTTGTTGTATTGTTCTCATTACCATATTTCTCTCTCTAAGCTTCTCTTTTTGCCTTTTTTTTGTTTTTTGTTTGCTGCTTCTGGCAGCAATTGGCAAGAAGAATTAAACATTTTTACTACTAACTAGTTTAAGGAAGTTAGAAACAAAGTTTGATATGAACAGTATCCCCCCCAGTGTTTCCGCAACAGTTTAATATGAACAGATTGATTTTCCCAAATGATGATCTAAAATTATTCATATCGGTTCATGATTCACAGAAGGCTACGGCTACAGTTCACAAGTTTCACGTTATGATTCAAAAATTGAAAATAATTTGCTACTCAAATCAGTTTATTGTATGTTCAAATTCCTGATAATCATTAATAAGAAGTAAATCACAAATTTTACTCAAATAATTTCTAGATATAAATTCCATTTACGATTAAGACAGAAACAATTATTTTATTATTTCCCTAAAAGATAGGGGTCAGCAGGTTCGGGTATTTGGCCTATACCCTTAGAATTGGAGCCGACAGTTCGATTTAGGAACTAGACACTATTCACGAAAAATTACAAATATCTTCTACCGTTCACAAAATGACAAATATATCTTATGAAAATCACAAATACACCACCAAATATTTACAGAAATAACAAATACACCTCGAGTATATACCAGTTCCACGTCGGGTACCGAAACCCCGGTTTCAGTTTCGGTTTCTGAAGTGGTGAAACCGAAACTGGAACTAAACGGTGCCGATTCCACCAAATTTGAAATCAGAACCGACACCCCAAGTACCAGCCCATTTCAATTCTACCCTAAAAATTTACTCATCCCTAATAGAAAGTCCATGCTCGAAAGGATCATATACATTCGCAAGTCCATAATGGCTTGAAAGTATAATTGGTTACTTGTGTGTTTATTTTGGTTTGATTTCAATCTCAATGGGTGGCTTTAGATCTCTAAAATCTCTCTCAAAACCACCCAAATGCCTCAATCTTTCGCGTCCCAATACATCTATTTCAAATGGGTCTCTCACAAATCATCATCTCACCTTCTACAGATCAAACCGCGGCGTTTCGGACAAAACCCACGAGTTTATTCACGCCGCGCAACAACACCCGGATGCCAAAACAGAGACTTTAAACCATAAAATCACAGAGGAATCTGAAAGAATCTGTAAAGTAGTATCAAACAACACTTCTAATATAGATTCGTCTCTAAATAACGCTTCAATTGAGGTGTCTCCAACGCTTGTTCTTGAGGTTTTGAAGAGGCTGAGCAATGCGGGTGTGCTGGCGTTGTCTTTCTTTAGGTGGGCTGAGAAGCAAAAAGGGTTTAAACATGATGCAGAAAGCTATAATGCGTTGATCGAATCTCTGGGAAAGATTAAACAGTTTAAAATAATATGGGAATTAGTGAGCGAAATGAAGAGTAAAGGGTTGTTAAATAAAGAAACTTTTGCTTTAATTTCGAGGAGATATGCGAGAGCTAGGAAGGTTCAAGAAGCCATTGATGCCTTTGAGAGATTGAGGAATTTGGATTGAAGTTGGAAATCATCAGATTTTATAGATTGTTTGATACTTTGAGTAAGTCAAAGAATGTAGAGGCTGCACAAGAGGTGTTTGATAAAATGAAAGAGAAGATTTGAACTTGATATTAAGTCGTATACTATTTTGTTAGAAGGGTGGGGAAGCGCTCAGAATTTGTCGAGATTAAACGAGGTTTATACAGAAATGAAGGGTGAGGTTTTGAGCCGGATGTCGTAACGTATGGGATTATGGTTAATGCACATTGTAAGGTTAGGAAGTTGATGATGCAGTTGAGTTGTTTCGTGAAATGGAGCGAGAATTGCAGGCCTAGTCCTCATGTTTTTTGTACTCTGATTAATGGATTGGGTTCTGATGGGAGTTATGAAGCCCTTGAGTTTTTTGAGCTGTCGAAGAAGAGTGGTTTCGCACCAGAGGCACCTACTTTTAATGCTGTTGTGGGAGCTTATTGTTCTGCGAATCAGATGCATGACGCTTATAGATGTTTGATGAGATGAGAAGACTTGGGGTTGGTCCGATTCTCGAACTTATGATATAATTTTCATCGCCTTTCAAAGGCTGGGAAAACAGAAGAAGCTTACTCTGTATTTCAGAAAATGAGCAGCGAGCCAGGCTGTAACCAACCTTGAGCACGTTTGAGATTGTAATTAGGATGTTTTGCAATGAAGGCAACGTAGATTGGCAATCAGGTTTGGGATCAGATGAAGGCAAAAGGAGTGCTTCCTGGGATGCATTGTTCTCGACATTGATTCATAGCCTGTGTCTTGAGAATAAGCTAGGTGATGCTTGCAAGTATATTGAAGAGATGTTGAACATGGGTATTCGGCCTCCAGCCAAGATGTTTAGTACTGAAACAAGCTCTTCTGGATGGGGGAATGGCGGAAACTGCTCTTGATTTAGCTATGAAGATTGATAAAATAAGGAAAACTCCATTAGTAAGAGGTCATAAAAGCACCAAGGTATTTCTTATACGATTTTATGGCCTACTTCGCGGCCATAAGAGAGCTGCTAGACAATCTTCCAACCATGTTTACGAGAATCTGGGCACACAACGTTATACTTCTTCGAATAGGGGATTCTATCATATGGTTTCAGTATTGATTTACAAAAATCATGATTTTTCTTTACTGAAATTTTGGGGGCATGCAAATGAGTTACTGTATCTTTAACTTTCATAAGAACCTTTGCTCTCAAATTTTTTCACTTTGTCAATGGCTTGATCTCTTATAACCTAGAAATAATTCAGTGAAAAGAGAACTATTGTTCCTGCTCCATCAGAATTTCAATTGCTCATTACATTGCTGCAACACTTAAGGAAAGAGTCGAATGACACTGTTTTCTCATATTTTCTAGACCCATTTATTATTATTTACCAAGTCTAAACTTAAATGAAATTTGCTAGAATCAAAGCTCTATTTCATGGTTCTCTGCTTCAGTTTACCCAAATGGATAAAACAGATATATCAGATGAATGAAAGGTATTCAAGAACAATATAAAAATGCAATCAGAATTTGTTTTCTTAAACGTTTCCTCAAAATGTTGCCCAGAAATACCTCAATCGTCAACATTTAAAAAAAAAAAAAAGGAATGATCCCAGAATCTCAAAACAAAACTCCATAAAGAAACATAGACAAGTATTGGAGATAGTAAAAACATAACAAGGGTCATGTTAACTATCACTAAACTAGAAGCCAAATATCCAAAGAACCAGAGAAAGAAAAACCCACCAAAACCTTCAAGACCTCAAGATTCACCATTGATCTTCTTCTCTGAGCCGATGGTTTTGGTTTTGGCTCTGGCTGTGGCACTGCTGGTAAAACATCACCAATCCCAAGAACAGCAAGCCTCTCATCTGCATACACATCTTCAATAACAAGAACTTTATTGACCAACAAGCCCTCCTGATCCTGCCTCAATGTGACAGTAATTTTATACGCTTCCAAGAATGTGGGCACCGCCGCTGGATAATCCAAATCAATCAGAACCGACCACGGCATCTTGCATGGCACCACGTGCCGGAGAAAGACCGATGAATAATCACTGAAATTACTAAAATAACCCTCCATTTTCTCATCCGGAGGAGCGAACAGAGTCAGCAAAGTTGACTCCTTTGTCGTCCCCATTTGCAATTCAAGAAATGAAGCCATAATTGAGTACCCTTTCTCTTTCATTTCGTGAATAGCTTCATCGAAACTCATCGAGCCATCGCCGTCGTCTTCATCGTCATCACGTGCCGATGCTACACAATCAAGATTAGGCCTTGGAGAGGCACGGAAGTTTGGATCAAAGAACTTCTCAATCCCAAAGATCCTCAACCACCCGTCGTCGTATATCACTGAGCTGGCGTTAACCTTGACGCCATTAAGCAAAACGGAACCCTGATCACGAGAAGGCGGTGAAGTAATGAGGAGAGTGTGGTAAGGGGAGAAAGTTGGAATCTTGGAGTTAAAAGGGAGGGATTTGAGGGACTGGGAGGTCAACGATTGGGGAGAAAAGTGAAATTTCAGGAGGGAAAGAGACGGTTGGCCGAATGAAGCGAAGGTGGAGTCGGAAGGGGTGAAGATGGTGAGGGATTCAGAGCGAGGGATCAAGTTCTTGGAGCCGAATTCAAGGGTGAGAGCCATCGAAAGGAAGCCAGAATTCGAGAGTGTTTCGACGGCTTTGGAGAAGGAATCGTTGGAGAGACAGGAGGAGAAGGAGAGGAGGGAAAAGAGAATGAGGGAGATGAAAATTTTGGGGGCCATTGATGACAATTCGAGGCCTTTCTTTGCAGAGTTCAGTGTTCTCATGGTTGGTTATAGCTGCAGAGAAGGAGTGAAAGACGTTGGTCGAGTTTTAGCGGGAAAGGTTTGACACGTGGCGAATTGGGTTCAGACTAGGAAAAGTGGTTTGAATTCCGAAAATGCCCTTGATTATATTTTTATATCAATTAATGTGATTATTATGGTTTTTGTGTATATAAATTCTTATGCATAGTGTAGTATTATTCATATATGCCAAATGCTTGAAAATATGCTATAATTAGTTTTTAGCATTATCAATATGATTATTGTCATTGTCCACATAAAATAACAAAGAAAAAGTAAATAGAAGCTGAGAAAATAATAACAAAGAAAAGCTCAAGAAATTAAGTAGAAGATGAATGGAGATGAGTTTCATACAAAAACAAGCTTCCATCTCTCTTAATAGTTTAAGCATAAACTCTTGTATTTATAGTAGGGTTTTGAAAATTTTATGAATGTAAATTTTTATGAATGCTTCAATTAATTAAATAGGAAATTAATTAACATGTAATAGAGAGAAATAGGAAGATAAATATGTCGTATTTGGACTTTTTAATACTGAAAATTCCTTTCTAAATTGGGATTTTGAAGGGGTCCTTGTAATTTGGTAATAAATATTCTAAAAATTGGGAAATTCTGATAATTTTCTATATAATTTGTCCTCTGAATTTTGTCAAATTGAAATTGAATATTGGCTGAGAAGAAACTTACTGAAAATTTACAATATATGTCCTTGATATTTGATGATTATTATTATTATTATGATTGGGTGTCCTAATTTTATTTGGGCGCAATTTGTGAAGCTTCTAAATACACCACCCAATTTTCTAACAACACATTTTTATTTCTTCCAAAATGATATTACATTTTTCAATAATATCTACCGAGTAATCTTCACAAACATGTTCTTCACCCGTAAGCTAGATTATCATAAAATAATTTTGATGTTTATATTAATTTATAAACATATAGATTAATTTATTTCTTAAGATATGTATACAAATACAATTTCATCGAAATTAATAGAAGCGTTAACAAGGTCAAATTGTCAAATTCCCATGACACAGTTTCTTACAAGACAGGTATGTAATTAATTTTGATTAATTTTCTTGAAATTTTGAAAGAGTCAACTTCATTTCCTCACCAATTTTTATATTGTAATTGATATAACAATGGTAATGTTATTATAATTACTTAGGAAGTATTTTCATGGAGGGTTAGCTCCTAACTGAACAATTAGATATGTAGTTTATTTCTACGAGGTTTTTTAGCCATAAAATTTAGGATTTGAGTTCCCTCATAATTTATTTAATCAAAGACTTTTAAAAGGTTTACATAATTTGTTTCTCAAATATTGTAGGGTTTGACGGTTTGATGAGAACTCTAATTATGAATTTTGGTTTGTAATGTAAAACGTATAATTGAAAATACACAAGTACAGTTTTAAGGTCGTTCGATGATATAATGGTAGTCTAAATTTATAATAACATCAATTAGAAATTGTTAATTTGTTGTTATAGTTGAATCATGATAATCAAAGCATAAAGATTCTTACTTAATTTCCTACTTAATTAAGATATAATCAGACAATTTGTAAATTTTATGTAATTTAATAAGAATATTGATTTATAATTACTACAATATTAGAGTAATCGTACCTTTCAATGTTCACTTTTATATTTTGGTCTAAGATATGATTAAGATTTTTCCAACCAAAAATTATTTAAAATGATAATTGGATGTAACATTATCCTCAATTAGATAACCATTATTCCCTTTACAAATATGTATAATTTCTAGTAAATTTATTTATTTATAAAACATTAAAAAAGGAGTAAAATCAAGTGGGACATCCCTCGATAATTGACAGGATTTATCCACAAATGAAACATTCACCTTTATTTAATTATAAATTAAAAGTTCTAATCAATTAATATATGTTAATTTCCCTATATGTGACAAAAGATTGAAGCTTCAAAGAACATAATTTGCACCTCAACTTTTACAATATTGTTTTCTTTTGCCTCCTTAAAGTCCGCGATATTTATATCCTAAAAGATTTGTATATAAAGATAAAATAGTCTATTAATATATTTGTAAATTCACTAAAGCTTATAATTGATCAGTTCACAACGGGTTACACATACGTCTCGCACGGGTCTTATAAATTAATTACAAGCGGATTAATTGCGAGTTGTCACATTATGGTTGTAAGATAAAATTTGTAAGAGATGGTTGTTGGTGTAGTATTACTCTTCTATTTATAATTTATCTGGACACACACCGTGAGAGGGAAACTATTTGTCAGGAGACAGAAGTTGGAGAGTAAATTTATAATTCACTTACAACTAAAAAAGCTTTTACATTTATTCATTATACTTCTCCACCAAATTGAATTATGAGTTTCCACTAATCACAGTGATTACCTGGCAAATGGTTAGCAATTTTTTTCTCCAGGTAATTTCTCTCTACTTCTTGCTTCCATTTAAAATGTTGGAAAAATTATCTGTTTATATACCAATAATTTTTCTTATTTTTTTAGTATCTTTTTATGTATCTAAAAATTATTGATTACATTTTTTGCTGTTGGTTCAAGTCAACTAATTAGTCAGCTTCTATATCATTCTCGTAAAATTCAGACCTTTATAATTGAAGTAGAAATTCTTGTAAAATTAATTTTTTTTTTTAATGAAATTTTATAATATTGGCACGTGTTTGATGAATACCATTCAATGATCCACGTTAAGGTAATTAAACTAGTTTCATTCACTTACGATCCAACATTTTTTTTTTTTAATTTTGTATCGTATTATATATTATATATGTATATAAATTTTTCTATAGAATTTTAGTTCACTCTATAGAAAAATATAAATGTTAATATCATATATATATTTAACAAACCATTTAAAGAAAATAAACTTAAATCTGATTTATTGGTAACTTATTTCAAGATCATTTAGAAAATGCTATGATAAGCTTTTTAATTTAAAATGAATTAATTATTTTCCATGAAAAGAAATAAAATTGTGGCCGAACGACTTATGCATACCCAAGGTTTATCGAAACGATAAGTTGGTACTCAAAAGGTTTTGAAACGACAAATAGGTACCTTCCGTCATGTTCGGTTAGTGATTTTCATTTGATAATAGTGAAAAGACTAAAATGCCCTTAAAAGTTTAATATTTTAGATTTTTATAAATTTAAAAATTTCTAAAAAACCCCCTAGGTTTGCTAATTTGACTAAATACCCCAATATATAAAATTTTTATAAAATAACAAAAACACCCCCGCCACCCGCAGTGCCAGATTCCGGCCACCACCGCCGGAATCTGGCCGGAAAATTGTGTTACGACACAGACCCATCGGATCTGTGTCGTAACGCGTAGATCTTTCATTTTCCGGTAAGATCCGTGGCTGATCTGGCCGGAAAATGAAAGATCTACGGCCAGATCTGGCCGTCGAGAACGGAAACTTGCCGAAAAATTGTGTTACGACACAGACCCATCGGATCTGTGTCGTAACACGTCGATCTGGCATTTTACGGTCAGATCCGTGGAGAATCTGGCCGGAAAAGGCCAGATCTGGCCGTCGAGGCCGGAAAAGGCCAGATCGGTGTGTTACGACACAGATCCGACGGGTCTGTGTCGTAACATAATTTTTCGGCCAGATTCCGGTGGTGGTGGCCGGAATCTGGTACTGTGGGTGGCGGGGGTGTATTTGTTATTTTATAAAATTTTTATATATTGGGGTATTTAGTCAAATTAGCAAACCTAGGGGGTTTTTTAGAAATTTTTAAATTTATAAAAAACTAAAAATTAAAATTTCAAGGGCAATTGAGTCTTTTCACTATTATCTAACGAAAATCACTAACAGAATATGATGGAAGGTACTCATTTGTCGTTTCAAAACCTTTTGGGTACCAACTTGTCGTTTCAATAAACGTTGGGTATGTATAAGTCGTTCTCCCTAAAATTGTTAACAATCTTTTGGACAAGTCAATGGCTTGGGCCTCAGGATTCTATGGATTATGTGGTCGACAACACATAACAGGTACCACGCGATTAGTCACACAAAAACCCAATAATCTAAATTGGCTCAGTAACATTACTGGGCTTGTACCATGGATGGGTCAATCTTAACATAATTCAATCATGTAAATATTTGGACCAAACTCTCTGTCCCTATCATCAGAAATTTTGTTCAATCATCAAAAGATTTAGAACAAAATGACTAGTCAATGGATTTGAAAGTTAACATAATGATCAAAATCCTCTACAAGGGCCTGTTTGGTAGGTCATTTGAAAAATGTTACTCTAAAAAACTATCAAGATAGGATAAAATTAAATCAAATAAGATAAGATTCTGAGAATGTATTTGATATAATATCTGAAATCTAAGTTGGATAAAAATTAGAATAGTTGTCTGGTACATTTTTGGAAAATATTTTCTGAAAATATTTAGATTATTTTTTAACCCTCTACATTTGTTAATTTGCCTAAACACACCACACAAAAAAAGTTTATAAATTAACAAAAACACCCCCACCCACCTAAGCCACTGCTGGCAGTCGGCAATCACCGAAATAGCACACGATCGACTGAATCTCGCCAGTTGTGCACCAATCTGAACAGATTTATGACTAGAGATATGGTCATCATCAACGGCCATATCTCTGACTGTAGATCTGGCCACATCCGATCGGTCGTGAGTTGTTCCGACGTCGACAACCGGCAATGACCTCTAGTGGAAGCTGCAACTATGTTTGCTAGCGGCTAGTAGTGGCTTGGGTGGGTGGGGGTGTTTTTGTTAATTTATAAACTTTTTATTGTGAAATGTAGTTGTTTTTAGTTTAATAGACTTAGAAAAATGTTAGAATAAGATAATAGAAAACAAGTCCCACCCAATTTTCATTTTTAATGGAAAAAATCTTATTTGATTCGGATTGATTTTCAAAATAATGATCTTAATAAACAAACACATATTCTGTTTTTTAATCCAAATATGATAAAAGAAAAATGATTGAAAAGAGTGAAACAAACAGGGGGTTTAATTTTCTATTAGTTTCTTTTCTTTTCTTTTCTGGTTAGTTTAGTACCCATTGTTTTTTTTGACAGGTTTCCATTGAAAGGGTGAAGTTAAGCTTCGTAGTGTTTATAAGTCCTCTTTTGCTTTCTTGTTGGCCAGGTATAAATAAATAATTTTTATTAATCTTCCAAAGGTTTTATGTTCATCGAAATCGATTGCAGTTTGGCCCATAATTATAGAATTTTTTAAAGCTTTATGGTAGGTAATTAATTTAAGAAGTTAATTAGCAACATTAATTTATGAAACTATAGCTCTTCTGCAATTGACCATCTTGATGTCTAACTGCAGTTTTCGTGGTGTATAATTTTGTAATAGGCGCATGGACGAGACACTTGGCATTTCCTATAGTCATTTGCTTAATTTTTATTGACATTATCTAGAGTTTCGATAAACTAATCGATTAGGTAATATTATAGATTTGAAAAGTGATTCGACTCAATTGAAGAAGAGATCATTTTCAACGTCATCAACAACATCAAGTAGCTTGAAGGCTGGAACTGAGGTAAATGAAAAAGTGGAGAATTACATAAAAGAGGTGCATATGGACAGGAAATGGGAGAGACAAATGGATGACAGCCCTTGGGAGTCGCCTGTAACATCTCCTCCACCCATCTATAAGGTCTCATATTCTAACCCTAGCTCATCAAAATTGTACTTAGTAATCAAGTTATTAAGGTTGAATAATAAAGTAATTATGAAGTGATGCTGATTTGAAGACAAGTTTACGTGCTAAAATGATGAATTTTCTATTGTTATATTGTTTCTAATTATAATTTTTTTTATTATAATGTTTTTTTTTTTTCTCAATGAATAGATAGACATTAACAACAAAATTAAATTGGCGTTTATTATGATGTGTAAATATTATCTAGAAGTGAAAATTTAGAACCCAAAAAAATTGGGTCAATATTATTTGTAATGTGCGTAGTTTTCTTTGAATGTATTAATCGTTAAATGTTCTATCTTAGTTACAATGAGTTAGATTATATCCGCTTAAATATTTAATTTAAATTTGCAACAATTATAAATTGAAACCCAAAAGAATTGGGTCAATATTCAATCTCAAAGAAGACAAGTAAGACAGTCCAATGGCTGAAAATGCCAAATCAAAAGCGTACACATCCATCAACCATGAGTACAATCACACCACATCTAAACTCCTTCTTGCATAAAAACTTCAAATCAATTGAACAGATAAACCATATGGGCAAAACCGTCATTTAAACTTCCACCGCCTAGGGATGGGCACGGGCCGGGGCAGGGCCGAGGACCCTTATCTCTAGCCCTGGCCCGAAAGCCCAAGGGGATTCCCTGATCTCGGCCCGAAGCCCGTTTGGGGAATTCGGAGAATCCCCGAAAAAAGCCTGTTCCCCAAACGGGGAATTCGGGGATTCCCTGAATTCCCTGTTTGGGGGTTTTCTGTCTTTTTGTATCCTTATTAGTTGTATTATCCTTTTCTCTAAATTATATATACCAACAAAAAAAAAAAAATTAAATATATAATATACATATTAAACATAAAGACCATATCATCAAAAAAGAAATTAAATGTATAACGTACATATTAAATATAAAAACCATTATACTAAATTGATAATATATTACAATATGTGACAGATCTATAATCAAAAGATTCAAAACATGACAGTATTAAGATTTAAAACATGAGCTGCCAAAAAGACCCACCTCACAATCCACATCAATACTTCAGTAGATTTAATACATTACAGTATCAACTATCAAAATTAAACAACCAACAGACAACACCTAACATTCCATTTCCACGTGCACAGCCCACAAACAACCTGTGGACAAATTTTAGATTATTACAAACCTAAAAAAAATCTAAACCATATTAAATTGTATACAATTAAAATATGGAGAAATAAACTTATCACATATGGAATCCAAAACTTTTCACTAAAAGTATCCATATCATCAAAATTATTCCACTTCAATTTCCTCATAAACTAGTGAAAAATATAAATTAGATGATATTTAAGTAACATGTACACAAATTTTAACTAATTACATATTAATATTTTTGTTAGGGTAGGCCAAAATAAAAACTAATTGCACATTAATATTTTTTTTCAATTAACAATTTTGTTAGGGTAGGCTAAAATCCATAAATTATACATATTAGTATTTTTTTATTAAAATGCCCACCCTCAACAAGTGTTGGATCCGTCCCTGATTAATGATTATAATGAATCCAAATATCAAAATGATATATATATATATATATATATATATATATTAACAGTATAGTATAATTCGAGAAAAATCTGCCTCGTTCAGACCGAGTCGGGGCGAGTCCCCGCAGGGCTGGGCTTTGTGCCCATCCCTACCACCACTGTATGAAAATTGAAAATTGAAAATCCTATCAATTTAGGGTTTCCTCCACCTGTACAAAATCCTACCAATCTAGGGTTTCTCTTCCGCATTGCAAGAACTGATCAAGAATTAGCAGCCGCTTTAGCAGCCTCTCTGTCTACTTGCTCCTTCTCTCAGGTTTGCTCCCCTCCCCATCGGCTCCTTCTCTACGGTTCTCTTTCATCACACTCCATAGCTTTTGTTCACTGTCATTTTGAGCTTGTTTTAACATGATTTACGTGTCGTTTTATCAAAATTTCTCTTTTGTTTATTTATTTATTTTAATTTTAGTTAAATTTTCATCACATTGCATAAGAAACTTTTCTTAACTGATATTTGATAATAAAAGTGGCAACCTATTAAATGACTTGTTTCCATATCCTCGAACTTCCCTATTCTCATACGAAACCAATTCCCATAAAGGCTCACAATTTCTATACATAAATACATCCAGAGAATCTCCACTCTCCAAAAGGTGTACTGCACTTTTGGAGAGTAGTGTTACAATGTCATTTGATTGTAATAGATTGACGTGTTTAATAGTCCTTACGTATAAGAAATAAGAACTTGCTAAAGTATTTTTCCACAAATGGAAGTCTTAAACTCTCTTAATTAAGAAAAGTAGATTCAATTTTGTTTTCACAATCAAATAACAATAATATTCAAATATAACTATCTCTGGATAGCTGAGCAGTTCAATGGAGACTCTTGGGTGTATTACTCAAAGGTCTTGAGTTCAAGTCCCTCCTCGATTACTAATAGGGTAGTCAGTGGAGCTTATACCCAGTCAATGGTTCTAGTGTTTTAGGAGATTAGTTGAGGTACGCATAAACTAACTCGAACACCCCAGTCATCGTAATAATAATAATATTCAAATATCAAGGAAATATATTATAAATTTTCAGTAAGTTTCTTCTCGGCCAATATTCAATTTCAATTTGACCAAATTCAGAGGACAAATTTATATAGGAAATTATCATATTTTCCCAATTTTAAGAAGATTTATTACCAAATTACAAGGACCCTTGAAAAATCCCAATTTAGAAAGGGATTTTCAATATTAAAAAGTCCAAATATGAAATATTAATCTTCCTATTTCTCTCTATTGCATGTTAATTAATTTCCTATTTAATTAATTGAAGCATTCATAAAAATTTACATTCATAAAATTTTCAAAACCCGACTATAAATACACGAGTTTATGCTTAAACTATTTCGTTGTGCAGAGCTTAAACTTGTCATAGGAGAGATGGGAGCTTGTTTTTGTATGAAACTCATCTCCATTCATCTTCTATATACTTAATTTCATGAGCTTTTCTTTGTTATTATTTTCTGAGCTTCTATTGACTATTTCTTTGCTATTTTCTGTGGTCAATGATAATAATCATATTGATAATCCTAAAAACTAATTATTTTATATTTTCAAGCACTTGACGATTGTTTCTTTCTTCATTTTCTTTCAGCAAGTCCTCGTAGTCGTGACGATAAAAAGAAGGAAGTTGTGACTAATAATTCAAATACTGAGGTACCAAATACTGAAGTACCAAAGACTGAGGTCTCAAATACTGAAGTACCAAATACTGAAGTCTCAAATACTAAAGTATCAAATACTGAAGTACCAAATACTGAAGTACCAAATACTGAGGTACCAAATACTCTACAACATCACTCCCAAGATTCAAACAATAATTATCCTGGTTTGGGAGAGTATGATTATCCTCAATTTCATTATTCTAACCCTCCTGATGGTTATAATGTTTGTGGTGGAAATAGTGATGATTTTGCTACAAGGATGACGAATAAAATTTTTTATGGGTGCTAATTAAAGTTTAAGATTATTAATAAAACTAAACTTATTGGAATTTTTTTTAAGGTTTGGATTAGGGCTTTTCTTTTGTCTAGAATTTATTTGAATGTAGCTTTAATTAATTAATGTAATATTATATGAGTTCTAATGCTCCTGTCTTATATTTATCTTAAATTGATCAAATTTTATTGTTTTTAATTATCATGGATTTCTACATTTTAATTCATATATGAATCATACTACACTATGCATAAGAATTTAGATACACAAAAACCATAATAATCACATTAATTGATATAAAAATATAATCAAGGGCATTTTCGGAATTCAAACCACTTTTCCTAGTCTGAATATCAAGAAAACCCAATTCGCCACGTGTCAAACATTTCCCGCTAAAACTCGACCAACGTCCTTCACTCCTTCTCTGCAACTATAACTAACTGAACTCTGCAGAGAAAGACCTCGAATTGTCATCAATGGCCCCCAAACTTTTCATCTCCCTCATTCTCTTTTCCCTCCTCTCTTTCTCCTCCTGTCTCTCCAATGATTCCATCTCCAAAGCCGTCGAAATACTCTCGAATTCCGGCTTTCTTTCGATGGCTCTCACCCTTGAATTCGGCTCCAAGAACTTGATCCCTCTCTCTGAATCCCTCACCATCTTCACCCCTTCCGACTCCACCTTCGCTTCATTTGGCCAACCGTCTCTTTCCCTCCTGAAATTTCACTTTTCTCCCAAATCTTTGACCTCCCAGTCCCTCAGATCCCTCCCTTTTAACTCCAAGATTCCAACTTTCTCCCCTTCCCACACTCTCCTCGTTACTTCACTGCCTTCTCGTGATCAAGGTTCCGTTTTGCTCAATGGCGTCAAGGTTAACGCCAGCTCAGTGATATACGACGACGGGTGGTTGAGAATCTTTGGGATTGAGAAGTTCTTTGATCCAAACTTTCGTGCCTCTCCAAGGACTAATCTTGATTGTGTAGCATCGGCACGTGATGACGATGAAGACGGCGGCGATGGCTCGATGAGTTTCGATGAGGCTATTTGCAAAATGAAAGAGAAAGGGTACTCAATTATGGCTTCATTTCTTGAATTGCAAATGGGCACGACAAAGGAGTCAACTTTGCTGACTCTGTTCGCTCCTCCGGATGAGAAAATGGAGGGTTATTTTAGTAATTTCAGTGATTATTCGTCGGTCTTTCTCCGGCACGTGGTGCCATGCAAGATGCCGTGGTCGGTTCTGATTGATTTGGATTATCCAGCGGCGGTGCCCACATTCTTGGAAGCGTATAAAATTACCGTCACATTGAGGCAGGATCGGGAGGGCTTGTTGGTCAATAAAGTTCTTGTTATTGAAGATGTGTATGCAGATGAGAGGCTTGCTGTTCTTGGGATTGGTGATGTTTTACCAGCAGTGCCACAGCCAGAGCCAAAACCAAAACCATCGGCTCAGAGAAGAAGATCAATGGTGAATCTTGAGGTCTTGAAGGTTTTGGTGGGTTTTTCTTCTCTGGTTCTTTGGATATTTGGCTTCTAGTTTAGTGATAGTTAACATGACCCTTGTTATGTTTTTACTATCTCCAATACTTGTCTATGTTTTCTTTATGGAGTTTTGTTTTGAGATTCTGGGGTTTTTTTTTTTTTAAATGTTGAAGATGTATTTCTGGGCAACATTTTGAGGAAACGTTTTAAGAAAAAAAAATTCTGATTGCTTTTTTATTATTGTTCCTGAATACCTTTCATTCATCTGATATATTCTGTTTTATCCATTTGGGTCTCAACTGAAGCAGAGAACCATGAAATAGAGCTTTGATTCTAGCAAATTTCATTTAAGTTTAGACTGTGGTAAATAATAATAAATGGGTCTAGAAAATATGAGGAAACAGTGTCATTCGACTCATTCCTTAAGTGTTGCAGCAATGTAATGAGCAATTGAACTTCTGATGGAGCAGGAACATAGTTCTCTTTTCACTGAATTATTTCTCAGGTTATAAGAGATCAAGCCATTGACAAGTGAAAAAATTTGAGAGCAAAGGTTCTTATGAAAGTTAAAGATACAGTAACTCATTTGCATGCCCCCAAAATTTCAGTAAAGAAAATTTCATGATTTTTGTAAATCACTACTGAAACCATATGATAGAATCCCCTATTCAGAAGAAGTATAACGTTGTGTGCCCAGATTCTCGTAACCATGGTTGGCAGATTGTCTAGCAGCTCTCCTATGGCCGCGAAGTAGGCCATAAAGTCGTATAAGAAATACCTCTTGGTGCTTTTATTGACCTCTACTTACTAATGGAGTTTTCCTTAGTTTATCAATCTTCATAACTAACATAAGAGCAGTTTGCGCCATTCCCCCATTCAGAAGAGCTTGTTTCAGATTACTAAACATCTTGGCTGGAGGCCGAATACCCATGTTCAACATCTCTTCAATATACTTGCAAGCATCACCTAGCTTATTCTCAAGACACAGGCTATGAATCAATGTCAAGAACAATTGCATCCCAGGAAGCACTCCCTTTGCCTTCATCTGATCCCAAACCCTGATTGCCATATCTACGTTGCCTTCATTGCAAAACATCCTAATTACAATCTCAAACGTGCTCACGGTTGGTTCACAGCCTGGCTAGCTGCTCATTTTCTGAAATACAGAGTAAGCTTCTTCTGTTTTCCCAGCCTTTGAAAGGCGATGAAGAATTATATCATAAGTTCGAGAATTCGGACCAACCCCAAGTCTTCTCATCTCATCAACCATCCTATAAGCGTCATGCATCTGATTCGCAGAACAATAAGCTCCCACAACAGCATTACAAGTAGGTGCCTCTGGTGCGAAACCACTCTTCTTCGACAGCTCAAAAAACTCAAAGGCTTCATTTAACCTCCCATCAGTACCCAATCCATTAATCAGAGTACAAAAAACATGAGGACTAGGCCTGCAATTCTTCGCTTCCATTTCACGAAACAACTCAACTGCATCATCATACTTCCTAACCTTACAATGTGCATTAACCATAATCCCATACGTTAAGACATCCGGCTCAAAACCCTCACCCTTCATTTCTGTATAAACCTCGTTTAATCTCGACAAATTCTGAGCGCTTCCCCACCCTTCTAACAAAATAGTATACGACTTAATATCAGGTTCAAATCTTCTCTTTTTCATTTTATCAAACACCTCTTGTGCAGCCTCTACATTCTTTGACTTACTCAAAGTATCAAACAATCTATAAAAATCTGATGATTCCAACTTCAATCCAAATTCCTCAATCTTCTCAAAGGCATCAATGGCTTCTTGAACCTTCCTAGCTCTCGCATATCTCCTCGAAATTAAAGCAAAAGTTTCTTTATTTAACAACCCTTTACTCTTCATTTCGCTCACTAATTCCCATATTATTTTAAACTGTTTAATCTTTCCCAGAGATTCGATCAACGCATTATAGCTTTCTGCATCATGTTTAAACCCTTTTTGCTTCTCAGCCCACCTAAAGAAAGACAACGCCAGCACACCCGCATTGCTCAGCCTCTTCAAAACCTCAAGAACAAGCGTTGGAGACACCTCAATTGAAGCGTTATTTAGAGACGAGTCTATATTAGAAGTGTTGTTTGATACTACTTTACAGATTCTTTCAGATTCCTCTGTGATTTTATGGTTTAAAGTCTCTGTTTTGGCATCCGGGTGTTGTTGCGCGGCGTGAATAAACTCGTGGGTTTTGTCCGAAACGCCGCGGTTTGATCTGTAGAAGGTGAGATGATGATTTGTGAGAGACCCATTTGAAATAGATGTATTGGGACGCGAAAGATTGAGGCATTTGGGTGGTTTTGAGAGAGATTTTAGAGATCTAAAGCCACCCATTGAGATTGAAATCAAACCAAAATAAACACACAAGTAACCAATTATACTTTCAAGCCATTATGGACTTGCGAATGTATATGATCCTTTCGAGCATGGACTTTCTATTAGGGATGAGTAAATTTTTAGGGTAGAATTGAAATGGGCTGGTACTTGGGGTGTCGGTTCTGATTTCAAATTTGGTGGAATCGGCACCGTTTAGTTCCAGTTTCGGTTTCACCACTTCAGAAACCGAAACTGAAACCGGGGTTTCGGTACCCGACGTGGAACTGGTATATACTCGAGGTGTATTTGTTATTTCTGTAAATATTTGGTGGTGTATTTGTGATTTTCATAAGATATATTTGTCATTTTGTGAACGGTAGAAGATATTTGTAATTTTTCGTGAATAGTGTCTAGTTCCTAAATCGAACTGTCGGCTCCAATTCTAAGGGTATAGGCCAAATACCCGAACCTGCTGACCCCTATCTTTTAGGGAAATAATAAAATAATTGTTTCTGTCTTAATCGTAAATGGAATTTATATCTAGAAATTATTTGAGTAAAATTTGTGATTTACTTCTTATTAATGATTATCAGGAATTTGAACATACAATAAACTGATTTGAGTAGCAAATTATTTTCAATTTTTGAATCATAACGTGAAACTTGTGAACTGTAGCCGTAGCCTTCTGTGAATCATGAACCGATATGAATAATTTTAGATCATCATTTGGGAAAATCAATCTGTTCATATTAAACTGTTGCGGAAACACTGGGGGGGATACTGTTCATATCAAACTTTGTTTCTAACTTCCTTAAACTAGTTAGTAGTAAAAATGTTTAATTCTTCTTGCCAATTGCTGCCAGAAGCAGCAAACAAAAAACAAAAAAAAGGCAAAAAGAGAAGCTTAGAGAGAGAAATATGGTAATGAGAACAATACAACAAATTAGAATTCAATGAATGAACTGTTTCGTGTATCCAAGTACTGTCTAATAAACAAACAAATGGTAGAAAATACAACAACGTGAAAATGGCAGCTAACAAGGGAGACCCTCTTATTGATCGATCATTTCAATGTGAATTCTTCTCTCCCCTTCTTCAACTCTGCCCGCTTTTATAAACACTATTACAGCCTGTGTCTGACTGAAGTAACCTCAAAAAAATTGGCCTAAACACGAAAGAATGTCTCAGTTGACAGCAGTCCTTTGAACATTTTACATTTCTGTGATGCCAAAAATTTGCACCAATACTCTGGAAAATATTCTTCAGTTTTCCTACCTTCATTTGCATTGATTCGACTGTGAGTTCCAGTCGTCGAGGAGGTTTGTAATGGTCTCTTCTAACTTTTTCGCCTGTGGTCCAGGCTTAAATATGTTGACATCACCCCATTGGGAGCAAGGATCCATCCACCCGTTTCTTCGGCCAGAGCACCATGCCCCTGGGACAGCTCGGTTACGTCCACGCTTGAGGATCTTTACATCAACCATGTTCAGCACAGGGTCATTCTTCTGAAACTGTGTTGCAAAGACAGCTCCACTATGGACCATTTGATCAAAATCGGAGACGTTTAGAAAGTGAGGCTCCATTTTTGGAGGGTTGTCCCATATCATATATCTTAAATCACTGTTTACGGTTGTGTTCTTAAACTCCGGTGCATTACAAACGACCGACTGGAAATAGGATTCTTGAGATAACATTACATTGTTAAAATACATAAGAAGGGTTCGAGGTAGATTATCCCAACCAAAAAGACAAAATTCCAGGAAAGGCCGGCTCAAGAAAAACCATTGTGAACCTGCAGTACAAGAACTGCCCATTTAGTACAACATCAACAGAAGTAGAAGCATATCCATAAGCATAACCCTAAATAAGCCCAAACAGCATATTATAAAGAAAAGGACTTTGCCTGTGAATACTTTAAAAGCATCAGGTGTTGGTCGCTTCTGTGTGGCCTGAAAAATCTGGCTCCTCCTTGCTAAGTAGAGCCCTGGATCAACTATAACAGGCTGGATTCTTTGAAATCTGCATCAACAACAGACCAACATGTTTCAGATTTCATTTAAAATCTGCAACATCAAGATGATGAAATTTAGCGAAAATAGGTTTGCCTACTCTTTCCATCCAAGGTCACTGGTGTGATCAAGGAAATTGAGGTCTCTCCTGACAGAAGAGAACACATGGGCCAAGTCTGAAATCAGAAAGCAAAAGCAAAAAAATAAAGGATTAGCACATCATACAGAGGATCAAGACAAGCAAATAATTTGCATATGAAACCATACAATTTTCACCAAAAACAATGAAAAACTGGAACAGGATGAGGTTTATGACATCAAAACATTATGGTGACATATAAAAACCATGGGGAAAAATAGAACAAGAGCAACTAACATGTTAACTATTATCAGCATCTAATAATGTTAAATTTACCACCAGCTAGTTATCAGCATCTGAGATGTGAAATGTAACATTAAAGGAAGAGGCATATAACCATACGATAAGCCCCCCTAGTCAGTATTGGGCAATAACAATTGAGTCTTAATATTAAGGTGAAAGGTTACTGTCGACAACTAAGGTTTCCGATATAACATCAGAGCTAATAAGCACGTAATAGAACAAAGAGCTCCCTAAGTAATTAGTTTGGCAAAAAAAAACTTTGGTCACAAACATCGAAGCAGCAGATTGTCCCATCCATGCACAGCTTCACTGAGCTATTTGTCTGTTTTAACTTGAACCCTTAACCTGCACAATAATCCAGGAAATCACTCCTTTATGCAGCAGTACAGCAGTTCCTACCCTTAAAAGCAGAATATCAAGTTGAACAGCAGTCCTCTTAAGGCCTCCGCAGACTAAATTGTAAGGTTATTCAACTATGGCCTAGTCTTCATATAGTATTGGCTCTTTCAGGATCTATCTCAGAAACATGTGCGATTTTACTCCACATAGCACAGATGGAAGCCCAATACTCCTAGAGTGAACAAAATAAAAAATCATGCATTTCTATATGTGCATTTTTGTGTTTGTACAAATGGATGCACAAATACATTCTAAGGCACTAGACAACACCTCAGAAGATTAAAATACACAACCAGCATGAATATTAATTACAAAGACCATATATGTAAAATGTAATTGTGCACAAATGCCCTTGCACAATTGTCAGCAACTCAACCAATTAAAGGTCAATGCAAAAAAGAAAAATCAAGACATCAATCTCAGCATTCTGATGATCCAGTAAATAAAGAATACACTCATCAATAACACATAAGGCCATTTTTTCAGTTTGATACATCAAGACTCTTTATTGGTCAATCTGGTTATTGGCTAAAATGAAAATTGAGAAAGCACTCGGAGTCCGTAGTCTATGCAAGAAGAAGGTTAGGCTTAAATCTCTGACATCTATCAAACCAACTCAGCTCAAACACAAATATACGAGAGTTGGAGATGCCATCAAGAAACTGACTAAACATTTACTAAACAGTATCATTCCTTTAGATCAAAGTCAATATTTTCAAAGACTAACACAATTCAAAATTTCTGCGGAAATTATACTGAAACAATGTAAGAATTTGAAATGTCTACTTGAAGTTAAGATGAACTGAGTAGTCAAAAGTCAACTAAATCAATATAAATTAGTCAAAGCCTAATTAAGCAAACTACATTACTCTAACGAATCATTCAAACTTAAACTACTGTACACTAAATCATACAAATTAGCCAATACACAAACTGTCCTAAAAACTCGAAAACATTCCAGCCCTCACTAAATAAAACATAAAACAAACAAAAACCCAAAAATCCACCCTCAACTTATAACAATACCCATTAAAATCAAAACACAAAAGATCAAACACAAAAATTAAATTTAAAAAATTAAAAAAAAAAAAAAAGCATACCATCTTGAGTAACAAGCGGATAATCAGCAGCACTCAAATAAACAAACCAATTCCAACCCTTATCAACCTTCAACAGAACGGCAACCGCACGAAGAATAGCAGCCAAATTACTGGACCCCATGTAAGTGACTCTATCAGGCTTCCCCACAACATCAACATTCCCAAAACTTCGAATCGCCGGCACCGACTTAACCGCTGCAACGAGCCTCAACCTCTCTTCATCAGATGCATCGGCTCCCAGATGCAACAAATACCGATTTCTCGGATGATAAATCGCGAGAGTCAAACGAAAGATCCGGTCCTTATCGCCTCTACCGCCCGAAATATAATAAGCAAAAGCTGGAGGATAGTGAGCCCCGTGATGAATTGTAGAAGGGAAAGGCTTTGAAGAAGTACTAAAAGTTGAAAAAGAGTAGAGTAACAGTAACAAGAGTGACAGTAATGCAGCTGAAAAGAGAGTGAAAAGCCACCTCTTCTCTGCCCCCATCAAATACCGACTACAAAATTCTCACTTTCTCTTGATTAATCATTAATGGGCGTCTCAAAAATCACCCAAAACTTGAGGTTTGATGCTCAAAGGCGACGCCTATAAGCTGTTTGTTCAAGTGTGTGTTTTTGCAGGGCTCGGGCTCGGGCTAGGGTTTCCAACTTCGCGTAAAATTTTGGAGAAGAAGATGAAGTTTTTGAGGAATCATTCATTTGATCTGAAACGAGAAGAAAGAAAGTTGTGTTTCTTAAGTTTGGGTTTGGACTTTGATTTCGTATTGTAAACAGTCTATTGGGAGTTAATCCCTACGCGCATCGGTGCACGTGTTTGGTAATCTCCGTTAGAGGAGAGAATCTCATTGTTCATTGTAGTCCCCATGGTTTTCTAAGGACACTCATTTTAAATACTAGCATCTTGGTCCTTTGACATAAAAAATTAACCATTGAAAGTTAGTTGATTGTTAATTGGCATGAAAATTATACTTAAAAAAACACCTTGTAAATATAATGAAATGAAAATGTTTGACACAAATAATACAATATAAGTTTGAACCATTACCTTCAAGTTAGCAAACAAACTCTTTTCAGTTAGGGTGTAGCCAAAATTTTTAGTCAATGGGGTCAAAAAATCTAAATTGATAAATTTATAATAAAATATATATTAAAATAATAAATATAGAAAATATAATAAAATGAGTAATGAGCATATTATCCTGGACAACATAACTCATAGTCTTTCATCAATTAAGAAAGAAAAAATAAATTATTTTTAAGCAAAATAACAAAAATGAGCATCATCTTATCTTATAACCTCTAAAGGAGTAGTCTTTTTTTATTAATCTAACCAAATGAATAAAAAAGTGTGAGAGAAGGGGAGAGAAACTGAAGAAGAGAGAAAAAGTGAAAAAAAAAAAGGGTATTTTTGAATCTTGTGATCAATAAACTTGGAAATATCTTAGTGGATTCAATAAAATATAGATAATTTTAGTAGGGTCAATATAAGAAGAGAGGAGGAACTGAAAAATAGAGAAAACGTGAAAAAAATGAGTATTTTCGAATCTTGTGATCAATAAACTATGGAAATATCTTAATGAGGTCAATAAAATATAAATAATTTTAGTAAGGTTAATATAAATTTTAGTATGGTTAAAATTGTAAAATACTATAAAATATATACCTATTTTTAAGTTCAGATTTTCAGTGGGGGTCAAGTGACCCCACTGAATATACTTTAGCCACCCCTCATGGTTGTTTGTATAATGTATTTTGTATTATTTTTTAGAAGGGTAATTTTGTTAATGTGGTATAACTTTTGAGTTAATTAACTAACAATTAGTTTGGTAAACCAACATATAACGTGTAGTTTAAATTTTAGGCACGTGGACTATCAAGTCAAAGGTTGAAAATGCTAGTATTTGAAATTAATGTCCTTAATGAGACAATCAAAACCACAGGGACAAAAATAAATTCTCATCTGGATTTAGACGGAGAGATTGAGAGACACGTGCCGTAAGAGTAGGTGAGCGGTTGTATCGTTTTCTATTAATCTATTGCCGTGATCTCATCTGGAACTGTACTTGACTATTTCAGGTGACCCTTTATTTTCAAAATACTTTGAGGGCCCCTATAGTTTTCATTAATATCAAGTTCATCACATAAATTTTATTAATTTGATTATATTGAGATAAAAGTGTTGTAATTTACTTAAAATTAAAATGGGTTTTATCATTTCACTTGTATAAGTTCAGGAATCCATTAGGTTTGGTCCACAAGGTCAAGAGTCTGTAAGTCGACTCAAATGGTCAGCTCTAAACCGAAGGGGTGTTATGTGATATTTAAGAAATCAAAATGGTAACCTGTAATTTTATAAAATTCAGGGTTTTTATAGAACAAAATTGGTTGGTTAAACAACAAACTTTATTACTTGGATTCTCAAAATCTAAACCATATATTAACCAAAAATAAAAAATAAAAAACTTTACATTATTAAGTTTTATATAGTATAAATTTTTTTTTTTTTTAAAATACTTACTCTTGATTAAATATCCCTAATCAAGTACCCCAAAAAAAAAGACATTTTTCACTATGAAAAGAAATGTTGCTTTCAATAACAAATAGAAAAATCAAATTTGTTTGACCCAAAAAGGACAATATGGTTTGGAAGTAGATGCGCAGGCAGGCCTAACAAAATCATCACACCCCCCCCCCCCCCCAAAAAAAAACAAAAAAAAAAAAAAAAAAAAGCTTCAAATTTTGACTGGTCTTCATGTAAAGCTTACTGGGTTTAGAAATTAGTAAATTTCTTTTCCCACCCAAAGTTTGGCCAAATGACTTTTCCCACACAAAAAGTTTCAAAATACAACTTTACCACCCATGTTAAAATCCATCCATCAAGTTTAACTAAAGAAGGACATAATAGTAAATTCCAAAAGAAATCAAGGGGTAATTACGTTATTTTATCCCCTATATATATTAACTTTTAAAAAAAAAAAATTTGGCCCAAGTTTTACTTTCTTCCCACCCCATCGTCTCCAGCCGATTTGGCCAAAATTTGCCGTCGTTGGCTTTCCCCGTCACCACCACAAGCTTCCTCAATCTTCTCTGACCAAAACCCCTTTGATCCCCGCATATTTCAACCACCGTTCGCTAGCCATTGCAAGTTAGGTTTTGTTGTTTCTAAGCCAATTTCCTCCTAATTCCAGTGGCCAAAACCTAATCTTCTACCACCACTACAACCTCCGGTCTTCACTCTACAAAACCTCTTAAACTCTGAGACCTGGTTACTCACCATTCGTAGGCCATGAACTACCACCTTCCACCATGGCTAGGTTTTGCAATTTGATTGTTTTGGAACTTTTTTGAAGCATTTTGATTGTTGTTCTGGTTGTTTTGGTGCTATGGGTGTGTTGAGTTGCGTTTGTAGGCTTGATTTGGGTGTTTTCCCACCTTTCCCAGCCATTCCCACTTCTTCTCCTCTTGGGCGCACATCAAGTGTCCGACGAAAAGCCTCAACCAGCAAATCAGCTGAAATTGCAATCGGGATCAAAGGCAACAAAGAGAAGAATAAGAGGAAAGGGTATTTTCGTCTTTACACTGTTTATACCATGTCAGAGAACGGATTTTCTAAACAGAACATAATGGTGGGTGAGAAAAGTGTCATTTTGAAACTTGACGGGTGGGTAAGCGTCATTAGGCCAAACCTTGGGTGGGAAAAAGTTGTTTACTCTTCAGAAATTGTACATTCTTTTGTCAATGTAATTTGGTATGGTACAGTAATATTTTTGATTTGGCAATACATATTTTAGTATTTAGTAGGGCCTTCAAGTTTTTGTCTCCATCTTTCTTAACCGTAAATTCAATTTAGTCCTACTTTTACGTGAATTTGATTTAAGTTTATTATTTATACTATTATATACATATTTTATTATATTATATTGTATATAATTAGACAAATAAATCTTTGTTGGAATTGTCGTGTGGGTTATTTGAGGATTCCAATAAGGTTCTGTGTTATGAGCATTTGACCTCGTAGGTTATTAATTTTTCGTGAAATGCTCACATTTCTTGGGTTCAATTATAGTTTTTTTTTTCTTTCAATAATAAATTAATTAATTAATTTTTTTTTCTAAAGAACTATGTATTAATATTTCATAAAATGAAAAAATAATTTAGGGTATTATTTCAAAAATACTTTAAAATATATCTTTTTTTTTTTTTTTAAATTGTGAAACAAAAAACTACCCAGTTTAAAAAACGATTAAGCTGAACAAAGAATTCATGACTTTTTTTCATTTATCAGAAACTACTACCCAGATTGATTTCAGGCAAAATTTGCTTACTCATCTCAGATTTTTAGGCTTTACTGCAAAAAATATAAATAAAACCTTCCTTTTTTCAAAGGCACCACCATAACATCTTTACAGTTTTTGCACACCAACCTGAAGAAATTAACAAAAACATTCTCCCCAAAAATGGGATGGCTTATTACATTTTGTATGGCAAGAAAATTGTATAAATATTGATCCCTTATGTATGTTTTGGTTCTCTTGGAATGTTGTTTACTTGTAAGTTTTTCAATGGTTCGCTCGAGTCCTCAGATAGAGTTAACCAAGTCTTCATCGTTGCCATCATTGTCACTGCAGCTACTACTTCCGCTCGAGTTCTCGATAGAGTTAACCGAGTCTTCATCGCTGCCATCATTGACTGTTACTGCAACTACTACTTCCGCTACCATACCGCTTCCACTCCCATTGCTTCCACTTAGGGGTAAACCCAGACCCTTTGAGGGTGCGCCTAGGCATACCCACAAATTAAAAAAAAAAAAAAAAAAAAAAAACAATTTTCTATTGAGAAGTCATCCCTATAATCTCTCCTTATCCTTTGGGATTATACCTGCTTTATTAATTTGACCTTTGATCACTCTCCCTTTTCCCTAATTAAGTCCATATAATACCACATAAATCATTATTACTGTGATTTCTAATTCTATGAACTGACATCATTGTCATTTTATCTGTACTTCATTTCTATCTTTTATCCTCTACCTAATTATTCCTCTATTATAACAGATTCTATACTGTAACTTATACCCCTTTTAATAGAAATAAAAAATTAATAATTTATATATTATAAACTAATAATTTACTTAATAATTGTCATTATTTTTCGCTGATTTTAATAAATCTCGAATGTTATGTCCACTCTTTTCACAAAAAATAATCAAATTATAATTCAATTTGAATTATTCACTGAAATTTGACCATGACAATCTAGTATTATAGCAAGCATAATTGTTTACTATTTAATTTAAAAAAAAAAAAAAAAACTTAATCATATAAAACATTACTTTAAGAGTGCATATAACTCACCTCATTTTTTCATTCGGCCCTTGCTTCTTCCCTTCCATTTTCATTACAAATTTCCATAAGATATTCATAACATCAATTGGTAAGAGAAGATTTTGAATGAAACAAATTAGGTCAAGATTTTGGTTTAGAGTTTTTTCTCTCTCTCATTGAAGAAGTTTTTCACTAAAATTTATTCTGTTTTCTTATGAATTGGATATTATTTTCAACACATTTGCTCAACGTTTTGCTTCTCATAGATTTATTCAAGTAGGAAAATATTGTGTTATTACGTTCTTTTTCTTTTTTTCTTCTTGATTTTTTTTTTTTTTTTTTTTTTGTTTGCTCAAGGTTTGATGTTTTTTTAAAAGTTTTCGCTAGTTGATTGGCAAACAATGAAAGATCTGCAGAGACTCCCCCCGACAAAAATCCTAGGTCCGCCGTTGCTTCCACTTCCACTACTACTACTAGAACTTGAGGATTGCTCGTCTCTCTCTCTACTGAATTCACTTGAGCTCTAAGGGCTTCTGCAGCATTTGGTCCCTTGTCTGCTTCGTCGCTACCATCATCTACATCAGTGATCTCATCATCAGTGTCATGATGTCGGGGTACCTTTACATCAAACCCAACATCTATTTTTTGTTCAGTGGCATTTCCATCATCAGAACCTCCATCACCTAATATATCAACCAAATCTATATCTTAATGTTCATCACCTTCATCTTTTTTAGACCCTAGTGAGGGGGCAGACACATTCTGTTGATCATATGGATAAGCAATCTCCTTACCATCAGGTTTTGCATATGTCATAAGAGTATTGTTTCGTGACAATCTACTATACAATCAATGCTAAAAAAACAGCGATATCACAACCAACAGTCTCAATTACAGTCAACTATAACGCTTTGCTTCCTGAATAAGAAATTATGAAAAAATAGGCCAATCAGAATTTTATTAACTTATCAAGGATAACTAGAAGTCAAAAAGGCATTGGACAAAATTGATAAAGGAGATGGACAGTAAAAGGTTGTAGATCCTCATATGACAAACCATTGTTTTAAGACCCAACCCGGCCAATTGAACTTGTTCGACCAGGACCTGGGGCCTTCATCGGGCTGGGTTATCAATTTTTCTATTCATCAAAAACCTAGAAATTAGGATGACGATCGACAAATAATTGAAGGCTAGAATGTTGGGGCTTTTGAAAAAGAAGGGCCGATGAGTGGAAAGGTGGTGATGGAGGTGATTTCTAGTGAGTGAAACGATCAAAAATAAAAAAAAAACCGCGGCGGCAAAAGTCAGCTATTGCCGGAGATTAGAGAGGAAAACGGGGGTAGGGTGAGATGGATTTTGTTTAGGAGGCTAAGGAGAGTATTTTTCATGATGATGAGGAGGGTTGTCGACATTGACAGTGGTGAGATCTAGCCTAGGTTATAGACGCCCAATTTCGGCTAGATCTTGGGCATTTGGGGTGTCAAATGATGATTGAGATAGCATTTGGTGTGTCACTGTTGCCAACCAGTCGACCGCCGATTTGTAATTAGGGTGTATTTGCTGGATTTCAAACCTATAGGGATTTACTGTAATTTTTATGATTGTATTTGCAAATCACTTTTATATTGCTTTCTACCACATTATTGCCAGAAAACGTTCAGCTTACTGAGAATCCTTGCCGCCATTGAGAAGGCAAATAGTGGAACCATGGAAGCAAATTACACAAACCTGAGTTCTCTGGTTGGCCAATAGTAATTGTCAACTCTAAACTGAAGGGGTGCTATGTGTTGTTTAAGAAATCAAAATGGTAACATTGTAATTTTATAAAATTCAGGGGTTTAATAGATCAAAATCGGTTGGTTAAACAACAAACTTTCTTTTCTTACTTGGATTCTCAAAATCTCAACCAAATTAATCATATCTTTAAACCAGGACCGGCTCAAGGAGTAGGCAGGTGAGGCACCTGCCTAGGGCCCCCAAAAAAATAAGGCCGAAAAGGGCCAAATTTTTTATAAATTTTTTTAATATATTATAAAAATAAAAAAAGTATATAATTTCTTATCTAAGCCAAAGGCCTTAAAAAAAAACAAAAAAAATGCCTAAATTTATTATTAACTTTTTACATATATTTATTCCCACCCAAAGTTTGATAAAATGGCAAGTTTGTACCTCTAGTTTCATATATTTTAATTTACACCCTTAAATTAACATATTAAATTTCTTTTAACAATGAAAGGCTAAAATTGTCATTTATTTGTCTCAAACTACTCATCCCCAATTCAATCTCAAAATTTAACATTCACATAAATCATCTCCACCCCTATTCCGCCATTGACTGTTTGGAGCTAATTTCGGTCGAATTTTTCACTAAAATAGATCGGAACCATCACTTTATCGTTTTCCAAGTGTTTTTCCAACCTTGATAGCCCTCAATTTGACCATTTTTTATGAATCTCGCAACCTAGCTCCACTGCTTGCGACAGCCATTTCCGGCCTTTTTAGCATGTACTTGGCATCGTTGGCCTTCCCCAACACCACCATCTTCCTCCTCTCTGTCTTCTCACCAAAACCCCTATCATACCTATTCTGTTTATTCTGCTAATCGCCGATCACCGATATCTTTTAGGCTGTGACTTCTCAAGTCTTTTCCAATCAATCCTGTCATTGAAAATCACCAATTTCACTACCCATCGCTTCTCCAATATCTGTTCTCCACCTATCCTAATGATTTTGCATCTCAAAAGGCAAGAAAATTAAATTTGAAATAATTTTTAATATATATTTATATTATTAGAAGGCTCCCAAAGTAACTTTTGTCTAGGGTTACAAATATTCTTAAGATGTCCCTGCTTTAAACCATATATTAATCCAATAAGTTTTATATAGTTTGAAAAAAAATTACTTACTCTTGATTAAATATCACTAATCAAGTAAAAAAAAAAAAAAAAGACATTTTTCACTATGAAAAGATATGTGGCTTTCAAAAACAAATTATTTGACCAAAAAGGACAATATGGTTAGTTTAGTTTGGTAGTAGATGGGCAGGCCAGCCTAACAACTCCCCAAAATAAAAAAAAAATAGGGTAAGACAAAGCTTATCATTCTGTATACCGAATGAACGTCCAAAGTGATGTGAAGTCCAATATGGTTGGGATAACGATTATCCACGTCGCACTCTACCTCAATCGGAATGTTCGTTAGAAGTATGTAGTAGCAGCGAGTTTAGTATTTCCAAAAAAAAAAAAAAAAATCTTTATTTGTCTTCATGTAAAGCTCATCGGGTTTAGAAATTGTCCATTCTTTTTGTAAATGTAATTTAATATACGTAGTACGATGATCTTTGGATTTGACACGACATATATTAGTAGGCCTTCAAGCTTTTGTCTCCATCTCAACTTTAAATTCAAATTTGATTTAAATTTATGGGCATTTTTTACTTATTATTTTTGTACGTATTCCTAATTAATAATATTTAGTACATTATTTTAGAAATATTATCTTTTTTTTATAATTATTTTTAAATCCTATAAGGTTATTAATTTCATTAAATATACCCTAAAAAAATATTTAAAAATTATCAAAAACACTCCCATGACCCATACTTCCCAGATTCTGGTAACCACCATCGGTGGTAGCCGGAATCTGTACAACGGCCTACCTACCGACCAAAAATAGACCAGAAAAGGCCAAATCTGACCGTGAACGACGGCCAAAGAAATGGCCGTCGTTGAGGTCAATGACGGCCAAATCTTGGCCATCATTGATCGAAAACGACGGCCACAGATGGCCGTCGTTTTGGCCTTTTCCGATCGTCGCGGCCACAACAGGCCATAGATCTGGCCTTTTCCGGCCAGATCCGTGGTGGATCTGGCCGGAAAAGGCCATAAGGACGCGTTACGACACAGATCCGACCAGTCTGTGTTGTAACGCGATTTTTCGGCCAGATTTCGATGGTGGTGGCCGGAATCTGGCACTGCAGGTGGTGGGGGTGTTTTTGTCATTTTATATATTAGGGTATTTAATTAAATTAGCAAACCTAGGAGCTTTTTCATAAATTTTTAAATTTTATTTCGTAATACTCTCCTATCCAACTACCCAATATTATTTCTAAAATCTTATCCAAAATAATAAACCAAACGCACCCTACATTATTATAAACGTGTTTACCATTGTATTTTATTTCTTATTAAATTTTATGTTTGCAAACACGGGGGAGTAACTTAGACAAATAAATCTTCATTGGAATTGTCAAGGGTTTTTTGAGGATTCCAATAAGGTTTTGCGTTATGACATTTGACCTCCTATGTTTTAATTTTTCACGAAATGCTCACATTTCTTGGGTTCAATTATAGTTTTTTTCCTTTCAATCATGAATTTTTTTTTTTTTTTTCTAAAGAACTATGTATTAATACATCATAAATAAGATAAATAAAAAGCATTTAGGGTATTGTTTCAAAAATACTTTAAAATATATCTTTTTTTAATATTGTGAAAACAAAAAACTACCCAATTTAAAACAACAATAAAGCTGAACAAATTAAAGAACTCAAGACTCTTTTTTAATTTATCAGAAACTACCCAGATTGTTTTCAGGCAAAATTTGCAATCACTCACCTCAGATTTAGGCTTTGCTGCCAAAAACAAACAAAACATAATAATTTTGGCTCCCTTTCTTTATAGGGCAGCACTATAACATCTCTACAGTTTTTGCACACCAATCTCAAAGATATTAAACAAGAACATTCTCCCCAAAAATGGGATGGCTTATTACATTTTGTATGGCAAGAAAATTGTATAAATATTGATCCCTTATGTATGTTTTTGGTTCTCTTGGAATGTTGTTTACTTGTAAGTTTTCAATGTTTCACACGAGTCCTCAGATCGAGTTAACCGAGTCTTCATCGCTGCCATCACTGTCACTGGAGCTACTACTTCCACTACCGCTTCCACTCCCACTGCTTCCACTTCCACTACTACTGCTAGAACTCGAGGACTGCTTGTCCCTCTCCGCTGCATTCACCTGAGCTCTAAGGGCATCAGCAGCATTTGGCCCCTTCACCTGGGCTCTAAGGGCTTCTGCAGCATTTGGTCCCTTGTCTGCTTCATCGCCGCTATCATCTACATCAGCGATCTCATCATCAGTGTCATGGTGCCGGGGTACTTTAACATCAAACCCAGAATCCGTTTTTTGTTCAGTGGCATTTCCATCATCGGGGCTTCCATCACCGAATATATCAACCAAATCTATATCTTGATGTTCATCGCCTTCGTCATTTTTAGACCCTAGTGAGGTGGCAGACACATTCTGTTGATCAAATGGATCAGCAATCCCCTTACCAGCAGGTTTTGCACCTGTCATAAGAGTATTGTTTCATTACGATCTACTATACAATCAATGCTCAGAAAACAGCGAGATCACAACAAACAGTCTCAATTACAGTCAACTGTAATGCTCTGCTTGCAGAATAAGAAATTATGAAAAAATGAATCAGTCAGAATCTCATTAACTTATCAAGGATAATTGGAAGTCAAAATGGCATGGTTGCATGGGACAGAATTGACAAAGGATATGGACAGCAAAAGGTTGAAGATGAGATACAAGTCAGATGCATAACGACTGACGAGCAAGCACAGCAAATTATCAAAGAACCAAGACCCACTTATGGGTGATCATGTTGTCCTACATCAAGCCAATTTGGGTGTCCTTGCAGAAGATAATTTTGCTATCTCAACATGAACAAACATGTAACTCTCCACTTCATCATAATAAGGGAAGAAAAAAAAAACTATATGGCCGAGAGTCCAACCAATCTACTCATTTTGATTCAAGCCACAGTTTGTCAATGTGCTTAACAAAACAAAAACAGGGGGAAATTACAGATGAAATTTAAAAATAGAAAATTGTTAAAGATGGTTCAGAACCCAATTTAAAAAAGTCATACAGGACACAGAAAGAGACAAACTAATTTTATTTTCCATAATTCTTTAATTATCTTTTGCCTAATTTTACATATCAAGAAGTCTAAAGTAATGCCTCAATTTGCAAATCATTTTTATATTGCCTTCTACTAGATTATTGCCAGAAAACGTTCAGCTTACTGAGAATTTTTGCAACTATTGATAAGGCAAATAGTGGAACCACAGAAGCAAATTACACAAACCTGAGTTCTCTGGCTGGCCAATATTAATTTTTTCCACTTCAACCTGTTTAACACAAAAAATAAAAAAAATAAAATAAAATAAAATGAAAGCTTTAAACATTAAAGAAGAAAATCATAACAATATTTTTACTGTTTTACTCATAGAACTAGAGCAAAGAAGCTACGAAACAAAATTTCAAGCCTTGATTATGATTGAGTTCACAAAGGGGAGAAAAAGAAGAAGTAAAGAAAGGATCTGGATGATCCACTTGAAACAATGATCATATATTTCATATAATCAGAACACATGCCATGACCAAGAAGATTTTGAATTATCATCAATTGATATTTCTTCCGGATAGTCGTACATTTGTGTTTTTGGTCTAAATGGTTATTCCATTTTCAAATAGTACCACAGATAGTTTTCTCTTAACAATAATTCAATCTAATATATGAGGTCTTGGGATTGATCACCCTTATACCAAGGTTAAAAGGGAGTTGAGTATTCCAGTCACAGACATCATAAGAAAAGACTTCACTCTTATGATCAACAGATATTTAAAAACTTATTCTTCAAGTTATGAAGCGAAAAGAGACTAATTTGCATTAATTTAGATCCTCTTCAAAAAAATTGAAGCTATTAGCATCTTGAAGCTTCCCAACAATTGAATCATCAAACAACAATTTAAAATGCACATCCCTTCTACCTCAACGAAGAAGAAAAACAATTATAGGAAATCAATCAACTATTAAAGAGAACTCACTGGCACAGCAGGAAATGTGTTTCTACTCGGATGCACTGGTTTCGAACCCTTCCCAACTGGAGATAACCTTGGTTCAATCGCAGCTGCAACTGCTGACGCAGATTCACCAGGCATTCTAAGGTGCCTCAGCTGCTTGACTGCCCGGTGAAGCCGCTCCAACCGGAATGTTTGACCATCAAAAAGCAAAACAGCATCGTTTTCTTTGTAATCCTCACTACTTCCCCCAAATGTCACTTTAGGTTTCCCTAACTGATTGTTCTGAAATTCCACAGAAACCCTATTGTCCTTTTTCTTGTGCAAGCTTCCGGGCTTCGTCTTATCAATTGAAGCCGGCTTAAATTCATCTACAACAATGCCAAATTCAAAACAAAATTTAATTATAAAATTTGATAAATTAACAAAAACTGAAAGCAACTTTTTTTTTTTTTTTTTTTTTTTTAATTTCTAATTTTAAAATAGCTTTTGAAATTGTAGCCTAAATATTTCAAGAAAACATTTAAATTGTATTTAACCAATGATTTCACAATTAATCAACTCATCTTCATTCAACAACAATGCCAAAACTCTTAACCTCAATTCACTTTCTAAATCACAAATTTAAGAAACAAAATCAACACTTAATCCATCAATAATTATGCCAATAAATAAATCATAACAATAAAAAAAACTTAAAATTCAAGCAATTAAGCTCCGTTCGGCGGCCAGAAACAAAGCACTTTCAGAACAAAAGTGATTCGACCAATTTGACTTACATCGCAGGGTGCAGTACTTGTTAGACGAATCGTCTTTGAATGAAGAGCCGAGCGTGAGATTGTACCAGCGATCGGGTTGCGGCGCGGCCTTCGGCTCCTCTTTGGAGTTGCTCGCCATTATCTTTAAAAATCAGGAGATTGGAGGAAAAGTAGATGTACAGATCGTCATCACGAGGGCTCCACCTCGATGTGCTGACATGGCAGGATCGTATTGGCTAGTGATGGAGGTAGAGGTAGAGGCAGGCACTGCGGGTACAGTGCTGGGAGAGAAGTACAAACCTGGTGTGTAGGGTTTTGTTTTGATGAGGATGGATATGGAATATATGTTTGGTGTGGGACGGTGTATGGGAGTTAATGTGAGTGACGTGAATATTTTTGCCACGTAGTGTGATTTTGGTCGGTGGGGTTATTAGTGTGACGTGGAGGGAGATAAGTTGAGGTAGCTTTGGGAAAAGAATTAAGACTTTTGCGTGGAGTAATTGCCTTGGTGCGCCAGAATAACTGAACCGCAGGTTGGTACGCACGTGCGCGTTTAGACTGCCTCGTCTGGATATTCGGCTATGTTTGTTTTCAGTGGATATACTATTCTTTCCAAGAATAGGATAGCAGTCTCCTTCAATATCATCGGACTGCTTAACAATGTGAAACCGGCAATGATTTTGAAAGTCACATGTTCTATACATTATAATATAGAAATTACATGCTAACATTCGTATTTTATTTCTAAAAGGAGGGTAAGATCGTTATAAAATTTATAAATGTTGATGTCTATTTTAAAATATATTAATCAATATGCTATAAACCTGGTTTGGTAAAATAATTTTTTTTTTTTGTATAAAAAATTCAAAATATAAATCATATAAGCTCAATGAATTAGATATAAAACTTTTTTAAGTAATCTATTTGGATAAATAAAATCTTGTCGTCTGATTATAAAACTAACGGTTCTTGCAATACTTTTTACTTAATGTAAAAAAAGTTAAAGAAAAAAAAACTATTTATCCAAACACAAACCTTAAAAAAAAAAACTTTCGTATAAATATCTAATATCATATAAAGAGAGCCTTTTCACTCTTGCAAGATTTTTTTTTTATCAAATAAAAATAAATAAATAAATATTTATTATTATTTTTTAAATAGAGTATGGGCCGTTATTGGCCCATTAATCCACCTTATCCTCAACTGCTAACGTGTCCTCAATCCATAGTCCCGTCAGATTTTCACCAAGTCAAATATCGAACAGTCAATCTAAAACCACTCCAAAACGGCACCGTTTATATAATTACAGCCTTTCGTATCTTTGTTTTTAAATTATCAATTAATTCAGCTGGAGCTTTAAGCTCTAGACGAGTTCAGTAACAGTTACCTCTCTGCTACAAGTATCGAACGATGGTGCGTTTTGGCGGGCAGAAGGTGGGCCAGGTTGTGGCGGGAATTGGCGGGAATAGTGTGGGCCAGCTTCTGGCGGCCGTTGCAGTCACTCTGTTGCTCCGCGTGTTTTCCGGACCCGGCCCGGCTTTGCTTCCGGATAACGAGTCTGTCGTTAGTGACGATGATGAGCAAAACGACGTCGCGGAAGATAGCGATAGCGGCGAAGCTCAGGCTGACGGTGAAGTTGTCCCTGTCACCATCCGTTGGCGCAACATCACGTGCTCTCTCTCTGATAAATCGTCAAAATCTGTGAGTTTTTTTTTTTTTAATTTTTTTAGTTTTTAATTTTTTGTTTGTTTGTTATTGTGTAAGGTTCTGTTTGGAGTTGATTCGAAATTGTGGAGAAATGATTTCTTATCTTGTTGTGTTCTATTTCAATTAAACTTGAGGTGCGTTTGGAAGGGAATTTGTCGAAAGTGGTTTTGCAGTAAGTGGTGTTTTTTATCTGAAAAGTGCTTTTTAGAAGCATCTATGAGAGCATTTCCAGTGTTTTTTTCTTTTTTTCTTTTAATACAGTAGACCTTCAACAAAATGATATAAAATTATTACGAAAGCGCTTTTAACTATTTGACAGAACTTTTAATAGTGTTAAAAGCGCTTTTAAACACACTATTGGTTACTTAGCTTTGCTAAGATGGAGGTGGAAAATTCAGCTTTGAAATTATAATTTTGAAATTTGAATAAGAGTTTCTCCTTTTCTTTTGTTTTTTAAAGAGCGAAACAAGATGTTATTGATTTACTAGGTAGAAAATGTGGAGAATTGCAAATTTAAACACAATTCTATCGTAAAGATAATTTTAGGAAACAAGAAACATAATATTTGATGGTTTTAATTCATAGGTGCGGTTTCTGCTTAAAGATGTATCTGGAGAGGCAAAACCTGGAAGATTATTGGCAATAATGGGACCGTCAGGGTCGGGAAAAACAACATTGTTGAATGTTCTGGCGGGTCAGATAATGTCATCTCCCCGTCTACATTTATCCGGTCTTTTGGAGGTCAATGGAAGGCCTAGTTCGAACAAAGCTTATAAGTATGTTTTGTTGGGATAAATATTTTTTAAGTTAGGTTAATGATTATGCTTGTGATGGGATTTGAGTGTTTTCTTCTTGTTGCAGGTTTGCCTTTGTGCGACAGGAAGACCTTTTTTTCTCGCAGTTGACTGTGCGAGAAACACTCTCTCTTGCTGCTGAACTTCAGTTTCCAGAGATATCTTCTGTGGAAGAGAGAGATGAATATGTGAACGGTCTCTTATTTAAGCTAGGCTTGGTAAGGCTTACTTGATTTTTGTCTATTAAAGTTAGGAAGACATTTTTTTGCTTCACATATAAGTTGGTCGTTTCACCAATATCTGGTGTCAATGTTCTTCGTATATGACATCTACTGGTGGTTTACTATAAATAAGTTGATAAACAATAATTATACTGTGTTTGGTTAATACTTTAATTTTTATTCTAATGCAACATCTCTTTTTGGTCGTTGCTTTTATTCTATATTTAAAAGGTCAGCTGTGCTGATTCCAATGTTGGTGATGCAAAAGTGCGTGGAATCAGTGGGGGTGAGAAAAAACGTCTGTCTCTTGCATGTGAACTGATTGCAAGCCCATCTGTCATATTTGCTGATGAACCCACTACTGGTACATGTGCTTTATGTAACTCCGTTCTTATGATTGGTCTTGATAGCTCTCTGCTTCTCTTGCTTTTCTATCCTGTGTCTGATCTGGCTGTAGTTTTGGCAAGTACATATGGATAGAAAAGTGTCATGTTTTAACTAAATTGTTCCAAAAAATTTCTGTCTCCAAGCAATATGCAAACATCTCTAAAATCAAAATGAGTTATATGAATTATAGAACTCCTATCAGATAGTTACCCATACAGACTTTGTCAAAATATGCTAACCAGCTATGGAAATAGGGAGATAGATTCAAAAGTCATGGACAATCTGCCTAGAAATAGAAAATTGATAAATGGAGCACCTTTTCATATATCATGCCATGTATTCAATGCAACCCTGTCATATTATGAACTTTCTTTTATGGTTTTCAAATAAATTAAACTACTGGTGAGCTGCTCAGGCTCATTCAGGCTTATATACTATCAAGTAGATTAAACTTTGGTTTCAAACTTAAGTTCCTACTAATTGTGGCTAAAAGAACAAGACTTTGCTTAGTTAAGTTTGTGAACAACTCGACCATAACATGCTACTATACCTACTCATCCCATTTTTCCTTCAACCATTCAAGAGTGTAGAATAGCTAAAATATATAGACTAAATCCAGGGAGTTTAAAACATTCCTAAAATACATGAGATTGTTCCTCAAAGTACTGCATATCACAAAGGGGATATTTTGATTGAATTAAAATGTGGATTTATTCCATTTGGATTTAATTTGATATACTTCAATCTAATTTGAATTTAATTTAATTTATAAACTTAAGATTGGAAATCAACATTACGGTTTATAGGACAGATTAAGCTGAGAGTTTTTATTTCTCTCTTATTTTAGCTGCTTTGCCTGCCTGATGATGCTTTTAAGTGCCGTTTTAAATAGAAATATTTGTAATTATACATCTGGGTTGGGTAAGGTGCAGACAGAGAGAATAACTGTCAATTAATTTTCCTAGTAAGCATTAATTTGGTAATATAAATGGCTTGACTGCTGTAGTAATTGAAGTTTTTCCAATCTGTTGCAAATTCACCTGTGATGCAGGGCTTGACGCTTTCCAGGCAGAGAAAGTAATGGAAACTCTACGACAGCTTGCACAAGATGGGCATACTGTAATCTGCTCCATACACCAGCCTAGAGGTTCTGTGTATAGTAAATTTGACGACATTGTGTTGCTGACAGAGGGTGCACTTGTTTATGCTGGTCCCGCTCATAATGAACCGTTGGCATACTTCTCAAAATTTGGGTTGTTAACTAAACCTTTTGTCTGTTATGTATTAATTATGCCAAGTCTTTATCTGAATGCTTGCTATGGTTATACTCCATGATTTCTTCCAAACTTCTTCTTGATATGTATTTGCTTTGTCTAGATTACCAGTGAGCTAGGAGATTTGATATACAAGGCCACATATTGAATAAAACTTATTCTAGGAGGTATAGGTTCAACCTCCAAAATTCACAAAAATAGAGCAAGGTTCAACCTTCTCAAACTGACCTGCCAGCACTCTTGTGGCCATCTATGTTTCTTATAACAGGAGATGGCTTGAACAAGAACAATAGACATGTAAACTATCTACTTTTTAAGAAGTTTATGTATAGTGTTGATTGCCATGAATAGCATAGTGTGTATAGACATGTGACTTCCTACCAGGAAAAAAAGAAAAAGAATGGAATTAATATTGATGCAGACAGAGTAGTGGCAATTTGTTCATAAGAATGTATGTCAACTTCAACATTTTGACTAATAGTTGAAAACACTGCCTGATATTAATGATGGTTAACTCAACAGGTATCGTTGCCCAGATCATGTGAATCCTGCTGAATTTCTGGCTGATCTCATATCCATTGACTACAGTTCTTCTGAAAGTGTCTACACTTCTCAGAAAAGGATAGATGCTCTGGTTGAGGCATTCTCACAACAGTCGTTGACAATTCTTTATGCCACTCCACTTAATAGAAGAGAAGACTCCAAAAACTTTAAGAAATTAAGGAAGAAAACTACAGTTAAGAAAGGGGGTTGGTGGAGGCAATTCTGGTTGCTCCTTAGACGTGCATGGATGCAGGTTGGTCTTTCAACTATCACTATATAGATTTGCTTACTTCCACCAAGCCCAAAATGAAGAATCTCTTTAATACTCTCCTTGAATTACATGATTGGACTTGGGAATAATGCGTTCCTTTCACTCATAAGTTGATTGAATTGATAGATAAATATTTCTACCTCCTCTTAATTGTGGGCCTGGAAATGGACTGCAATGATAATGCTGTGTAAATTCAAAATTCTTTTCTTTTTTATTATTATTATTATCTTGTCTATGATTGTTCATTAAGCTGCTTCGTTTGCTTAAGGCAGACAAAGCCTTTTAATAACAGAGTTCATTGCACTTTCTCCAGTTCAATTGACTTTAAGTCAGTCATTGGGAGTGGAGCAACAATTGAAAAGATGCTCAGAACCAATGTAGTACTCTATGAATAGGTTCTTGTATGATATGACATACACCATCATAATCTTGCTTCTTTAGTTAATGGTTTGAATCACTATTGGAATGAGTTGCTGCTTTTATCTAAATGATAGCTTCAATTGGTTGACCAGGCCTCTAGGGATGGACCGACAAACAAAGTTCGAGCAAGAATGTCAGTTGCTTCAGCTATAATATTTGGGTCAGTTTTCTGGAAAATGGGAAGATCTCAGACATCGATTCAAGACAGGATGGGATTGCTTCAGGTATGAGGTGCTACCAATTCCCTGTAAAAGAAATTTCCCTCCTTATGATAATTTTATGGAATTGCAGCAAACATCCATCCACGGAGATATACTTTAGGCTGTCAGTGTGCCATAGGTGCGATAATGGACTAGAGTAAATTAATTTTTTTTTAAATAAATATGGATATATAAGATTACAAGTTGTCTGCTTTTCACTTAGCTAGTTGATGAAACTAATTGAGAAGCTTTTCATTAATTTTCTTTGAATTTCTGTTTGGCATTACCATGTACTCTTCACCACTTGCATTATAACAGAGTTCAAGTCCATAAACATTTCAACACCACCCCCCCACCCCCGCGATACCTACAGTTAAGAAGCCAAATCTATGGCTGAAATTTCGGTAGCTCCAATCTCGTCATTCTAAGCATATTTGAAAATTTGTTTGTATAAGCAAGAATATATCTATAAACAATTTGTGAGTGGCAATAAGCCTTGATGGATTGGATAAGGTAAGTTTTATCCTCAAAGTGATCATTTGTGCTCTTCAGGTTGCTGCTATAAACACAGCAATGGCTGCTTTAACAAAGACTGTGGGCGTGTTTCCTAAAGAACGTGCAATCGTGGACAGAGAGCGTGCAAAGGGGTCTTATGGTCTAGGGCCCTATCTGCTTTCTAAATTAATTGCTGAGATTCCTGTTGGGGCAGCATTTCCTCTAATGTTTGGAGCCGTGCTGTACCCCATGGCTCGTCTTCATCCTAGTTTGTCCAGGTTTTTTTTTTCTCTCTCCACTACTCTAATCGCTACAAACTCTGAAAGGTGGCTAGTTCGTTATGTCTAGATTGGCATGATGTTTTTATCTTCAAGAATATAGGAACAATATTGCCGTAGTTTTTAAATTGGTTGTTTTCATCATAATGGAGGAAGATACTGATTTGGAATTCTTTTACTTTCAAGGTTTGGAAGGTTCTGTGGTATTGTGACTGTGGAATCTTTTGCTGCATCTGCAATGGGCCTAACTGTGGGGGCTATGGTTCCAACCACAGAAGCTGCAATGGCTGTGGGGCCCTCGCTTATGACAGTTTTTATTGTATTTGGAGGATATTATGTCAATGCAGAGAATACACCGATTATCTTCCGTTGGATTCCCCGTGTTTCTTTGATAAGATGGTAAAAAATATCATTGCATGTCAATGTGAACTACTTTTTTTTTCTTTTTTTTTTTTCTACCTTTTCATTCTTATGACATGATGTTTTATTCACATTCTTTCAGGGCCTTTCAAGGGCTTTGCATCAATGAATTTAGTGGTCTTCAATTTGATCATCAGAATTCATTCGACATTCAAACAGGAGAACAGGTTAGGCGAAGCTACAAACCTGTCTGTTTTATCTAAAGTAAAATAAACCTTCAAATTTAAATTCCTCTTCTGGTTAGGTAAAAGAGAATTCAGCTGAAGGAGCATATATTGTATAGAACCATGGCTATATTATAAACCCCAATTATGGTTCCAGGAAAAAGTTACAACCATGCAAGTGTCATGACACTGAGCACAGTTATTTTAATGGACTGGGAGATAACTATAGAAGCACCAAACTAATTTTTAACATATGTAGTCCAATTTTATGCTTCTTAGTTTTCTGATATACGAAAACTTGTCAGTTGTTTCTAATGTATAATACTATAATATAGCATAGCCAGTATATTCATTTCCTGGACATGCAGTCCTTGTCCAAGAGATCCTGAGATTGATTCAAGGACACCTAGGGAATATGTAGTGTACGTTTTCCTGTTATTCACGGTTTTGTAACAAGACATTTAGGTATTATTGGTCAATTGAAGTCTGCAATCCTAAACCAGAGTTTGTGAGACATCATGTTAATGCCAGGACTTGGAATATATGTAGCTGCACGGGCCTTTTAAACTCATATATCAGATTCAGGACCTGAAACGTTATTGGGCATTTCGCAAGATAAACATTTTGCAAAATTAACTCCCGAAACATCACGTTTTAGTCCATTGTTCTAACTCATCGACTGAAATATACTGACTAAGATAAATTTGCTCTTTCCTCTAATTTTGCAGGCGCTTGAACGGCTCTCATTTGGAGGAAGTCGCATTCGGGATACAGTGATGGCTCAAAGTAGAATCTTATTATTTTGGTATTGCACCACTTATCTTCTCCTAGAGAAAAACAAGCCCAAGTACCAGCAGCTTGAGCCACCGCCTCTTGAAGAAAAGGAGCCAAAGCTGCAACTTGAACCTTTAGAAACCGACTCGACTCCTCCATTGGAGCAAGTCAAATCAAACCAGCAGCTTGATCCAACTCCACCTCCACCGCCACTTGATCAAGTAATTCCATTTATCCTAGAAGGTTTGTAATTGTTTAGGCATTCAATAGTGTCATTATAAGATGAGTCACGATTTATTAATCTATCTCATACAGGTGCTAAGTAAAGGAGATGTCTTGCCATAAAAGGAGGGCCTCTTGCCTAAATTGAGCCACATTGAGCTGGTTCTATAAAACATAAATAAGAAAAATGAGCATGGTGATTACTGTATAAAACAAAGAAAAATGTCAGATTGGAATCTGTGGAATCTCATGAAGAATGCTTCTCTCTATGCCCACCTAAATAAGCCATCGTTTTCCTTTACAAATAGTTCATGGGCATACATTTAGTGAATCGATTAACAGATTGCATCGATTATGTACGAGGCAAATATTCTTAGGAGTACATCGAAGTTTCTTGATGCACTTTCTGAATAAACGTTTTATAAGTGATTTTTGAAAAAACCAGTTTCGGGTTTTTCACTTTTTCTGTTGAAGTGTTTTTTCGCTTGAAAGTGCTTTCTACAAAAATTACTGTTGAACGCACTTTCTATGTTTGACCATAGTCCATAGCGTAGAATAGTCTCAACACTACGGAAGGCATAGAAGTGCTTTTGTTAATTGAGTTTTAGTTTATAATTGAAGAAGCATGCAGCATCTTTATATCGTGGCATTTTTCTTGTTTAAAGTTCATTTATATCCGTTTTGAAGAAACATTTCATAAGGGCATCTTCAACGGGATACCAAATTGGTGTAAAACACCAGTATGGTGTCCAAATTTTGTTTCAACCAAACACTAATTTGGCGTAATACTATTCATTCAAATCAAAACATATTTTATTTCCTTATTTTTGTTATTTAATTTTTCTTTTAAATTTGTATTTGTGTTAATTTGATTATTATTTATATTAAAATTCATAATAATAAATTTATAGTAATTATATAATTCAAAAAATGATGAAAAATTTAAAATAGATTTAATTGCAATGCAAATATTAAACATCAACAACTAAAAATAAATTAATATTAATTTAAAAATACTTAAATTAAAAGAAAATACAATATAAACTAAAATAACAATTTAGTATTTTAGTAGATTAAATTACTATTAATATGGAATTTTATTTTTATACCGTTATTTTTTTACTTTTTTGTGGTATTTTATATTATATGTAAAAAAATTTAATATTAGATGTAATGTTTACTTGATTTAATAAATGTTTAATTTTATTAAATTAGTATAATTTTCAAAGTTATTATTAGTAGTCAAATAATAAAATATATTATTTTTAATATTTAATTAATATATGTAAAAATAATTAATGAAATGAATTAATTGTTAAGAATTAATAGAAAGAATATTAAAAAGAATGTTTTAAGAAATATTATTTTTAATGAGTTAGAGATGAAATTGTAAAATAGTGTTAAAGTTATACCAATTTGGTGTTTGTGATTGGATATCATCTTATTGCTTTTGATTTACTCAAAAGTGCTTTCTATAAAAGTACTTCCAATGCTCGTTCAATGTCTCACTCGGCATGTGCCGTCAAATAGGAGTCTTAAAGGGCACAGAATAGAAGTGCTATTTCGATTGTGCTTCAGTTGAAATTCAATGTGTTGGCTTTATCATATGCCGTCAAATACGAGTCTTAAAGGGAGAATTTAATAGGCTCGGCCCGACGCCGACGGCCACCTTTCTTCTATAAATAAACCAAACTCATCCATCATCATCATCAATGACGCATCACCATGCCTCGGTCTTTCTCTTAAAATTCTTTATCACATTCATAATTAAAATAGTTATGTATGTACTTAGCTTTAAAATAGTTATGTATGTACTTAGCTTTAAGTATTGTTTACCCATCTCATTTAAAATAGTTCAAGTAGTACTCCACACTCGACATATTCCATTAAAAGAATGATATTTAAAGGGACGTGTTCTAAACCTTAGGGGTGGGCAAAAAAATAAGGTAGAACCGAAACCGTTGAGTATTCGGGTTTCAGTTTCAATTTCGATTTCTACCTAAAACTGGTTGTCATAGGGTGGGTTTTGGTTCCAAAAAATTGGAATTGACATTATGTGGTTCCGGTTCTAGTTTCTGCAAAGAGAAATCAAGAATCGAAACTGATGCTTAAATGAAATTTTATGAAAATAAGATTATTTTTCTAATATTTCATACTTCAAATAAAATAAAATAAAAGAGTTAAAAGTTTCTTTGATAAGGGTGTCATGCAGGAACGTGGTCGTGTTGTTCCCCGCGGAAATCATGTTTTGATTTTGCGTGCACTTCAATCCCACTTGCAAGTTGCAATTCCTTTTTTCACCTATTCTAACCCCCTACCAAATTAATTCAACTTCAATTAAATTCCATTAACTATTATTATATACCTACATTTACTAGTTATAGTATTGCTGATAATATACGCCAAAAATTACAATTCATTTAAAATATATGGGAGATAAAATATATTTATTAGAGTAAAGAATTTTCATATGCTATTTTTATAAATTTCTTAGTTATAGTATTGCGGTTATCATGTTATTGTAGTTGTGTTATTTAAAACGTTATGTAATTTTAATTTTGGGAGGATAAAAATTGATATGTTATTAACTTATGTAGGTAATCTTTAAGATTACCGAACCACTATAAATCTGATGTTATTTTCTTTTCTTTTACTTTGCTGTTTAATTGTTTCTCTTGTACTTGTTTGATTGGATGAATGTTTCCGGGTTATTACATGATTATACTATTCTTGGATCACATTTTATAACAATTGGTATCAGAGCCAGGTTTTTAGAGTACCTAGGTTCCATTAATTCTAGGTTGTGAGATCCAATTTTTGAATCTGCAGTAATCTAGGGTTTCTACAGTTCTATTTGTTACTTAGGGTTTCGGATGGTCTCCAAAAATTGGGGCTTTTGGTTTCTAAGTTTCTAGGAAGGTTAGAAACCTAGAAATGTCTAAGTATGAACTGGAGAAGTTTACAGGAGATAACGATTATGGGTTGTGGAAGATGAAAAATGAGGGTTGTCTTAGTCAAGGATAGGTTGTCTGCTACCTTAGAGGGTGAGGAGAGTTTACCAGAGAGCTTGTCTGAAAAGGAAAAGAAAGAACTACTAGATAAGGCTTACAGTTCACTAATCCTAGGGCTAGGAGATAAAGTCCTAAGAGAGGTTAAGAAGGTGCAAACACCAGCAGATATTTAGGAAAAATTAGACTCCTTATACCTGTCTAAGTCTTCACCAAATAGGTTAGTTTTAAAATAGAAATTTTTTAGTTTTAAAATGGATGAAAACAAAGTTTTAGGTGACAACATTAATGACTTTAGGAAACTAATACAAGACTTAGAAGGTCTCAGTGTTACCATTGAGGATGAGGATCAAGCTATAATTCTTCTGAATTCTCTTCCCAAAAGTTTTTCAAATTTTGTTGATACTCTTAAGTATGGTAGACAAACTCTTAAGCTAGATGAGGTTTTAGTAGCTATTACTACTAAGGATACTGAGTTTAGGAAGGAGGGTAAGTTAGATGGAGAAGGTCTAAATGTCAGGGGCAGATCTGAGAAAAAAGGGTTTAAGAAAGGTCATTTTAGAAATAGATCTAAGTCAAAATCTAAGTTTGTCAGGAAGTGTTTCCACTGTCACAAAGAAGGACACTTTAAAAGGGATTGTCCAGATAGGAAGAAGAGATCAGGGGAGAAAGAGGCTAGTGGCAGTGTTGATATAGCCTCAGATGGGTATGAAAGCTCTGATGTTCTTGTAGCTTCCGATAGGGAATCAGAATCTGAGTGGATTTTGGACTCTGGTTGCACTTTCCATATGACTCCAAATAGGAGTTCACTCATGAACTTTCAGAAGATAGAATCTGGCAAGGTTCTAATGGGGAATAATGCAGTGTGTAGTGTATTAGGCATTGGGGATGTCAGATTAAGTCTTCATGATGGCAGTTCTAGAATCCTTTCAGAAGTTAGGTATATACCTGAGTTAAAAAGGAACCTGATTTCCCTAAGTAGTCTGGACTCAAATGGGTTTAGTTACAAAGCTCAAGGTGGAGTTATTAAAGTTACCAAATGGTCATTGGTGGTTATGAAATGAGAGAAAAGAAATGGTCTATATGTCTTAAATGGATCCACTGTTGTTGGAACAACAGCAGTAACATCTCAGAAGCCTAATAAAACCTCCATTTGGCATAAAAGGTTGGGACACATTAGTGAGAGAGGTTTAATTGAGTTAAGTAAGCAGAATGCTTTAGGAGGGGATAAAATTGAGAAGCTAGAGTTCTATGATCATTGTGTTTATGGGAAGATGAGCAGAATCAGGTTCAGTGTGGGAAACCACTGTTCTAAGGGTATTTTAGATTATATTCACTCTGATATGTGGGGGCCAACCAAACATCCATCTTTGGGAGGATATAGATACTTCATTAGCATCATAGATGACTTTTCTAGGAGGGTATGGATCTATTTTTTAAAAACCAAAGGTGAAGCCTTTAGGAAGTTTAAGGATTGGAAGATCGTGATTGAAAACCCATATGGGAAAAGAATCAGGAAGCTAAGGACAGATAATGGGCTGGAATTCATTAATGAAGAGTTTGATAACCTGTGTAGGGAGAGTGAAATTCTAAGACATAGAACAGTTAGACACACACCCTAGCAAAATGGCTTAGCAGAAAGGATGAATAGGACCATTCTTGAGAAGGTTAGGAGCATGTTATCTGATTCTAGACTACCTACCAGGTTTTGGGCAAAAGCTGCTCACACAGCAGTTCGCCTGATTAATAGGAGTCCATCCTCAGCCCTTAGTTTCATAACACCCATGGAAAAATGGTCAAGGTATCTTGCTGATTATAGAAACCTTAGGGTGTTTGGATGTACTGTTTTTGTGCATGAGAAAACTGACAAGCTAAAGCCAAGGGCAATTAGATGTGTTTTCTTAGGGTATCCTGATGGTATAAAAGGTTATGGGTGTTGGGATGTTGTAGGACAAAAGTGCATAATCAGTAGAGATGTTAGGTTTAATGAGGATGAAGTGATTGGCCTAAATCAAAATGGTTTGAGTGAAAGTGAAAACACAGTAAGGGCAGAAACCATAAACTTAGATTTAGGTGGAGACAACCCAAACCTGGACAGTGCTGAACCAGACCACAACACTGATGATCAGACCTTTGAAGATGAAACTACCCTAGAGGACAGTGATGAAAGTGATAGAGTTGAAACTGAGTTGCAAAATTACCAACTAGCTAGGGATAGAGAAGGAAGAGAAATCAGGTTGCCTAGGAGGTACTCACATGCTGATATAGTTGCTTTTGCTTTTCAAATTGCTGAAGACACTGATGAGGAACCTAGAACTGTTAAGGAAGCCATGAGTTGTAGGGAATCTAGGCAGTGGAAACTGGCTATGCAAGAGGAGTTTGATTCTTTAATTAAAAACCAAACCTGGATCTTGATTGACAAACCTAAGGGCAGCAGGGTTGTAAAATGTAAATGGGTTTTTAAAAGAAAGGAGGGCATACCAGAGGTAGAAGCACCTAGGTTTAAAGCAAGATTAGTGGCCAAAGGGTTTACATAGGTTGAAGAGGTGGATTACAATGAGATTTTCTCACTTGTGATGAGACATACAACCATTAGGATACTGCTATCTTTGGTAGCTCAGTTTGGTTTAGAACTAGAGCAGCTGGACATCAAAACAGCTTTCTTAAATGGTGATTTAGAGGAGAAGATTCTGATGGAACAACCTAAACTTTTTGAAAGGGGATCTAAGAATCAGGTATGTTTGTTGAAAAAATCCTTGTATGGCTTGAAGCAGTCTCCTAGGCAGTGGTATAGGAAATTTGATTTTTTCATGTTGAATGTTGGTTTTATCCGAAGTAGTTTTGATGGTTGTTTTTATTTCAAATGTTTATATGGAGAATGCTATATATATTTGTCACTATATGTGGATGATATGTTGCTAGCTTGTAAGGATTTCTCTGAAATTGATAAATTTAAAAGAGAAATGAGTAAACATTTTGAGATGAAAGATTTAGGACAAGCTAGGAAGATTTTGGGTATGAACATTGAGAGAAATAGGAAAACTGGAAGTCTCATACTGTCACAGAAAGAATATGCTGAAAAACTAATCAAGAAGTTTAATATGATTGACTCTAAGCCTGTCAAAACACCTTTAGGTCAATATTTTAAACTTAGTGTAACCTAGTGCCCAGAAACTGAAGAAGATAAGAAAGAAATGGCTTGTATACCATATGCCAATACCATAGGAAGCCTGATGTACTTAATGGTTTGTACCAGACCAAATTAGGCTTTTGCTGCCAGTTCAATTAGTAGGTTTATGAATAATCCTGGAAAAACTCATTGGGAAGCAGTAAAATGGATCCTTAGATATGTGAAGGGTACTCTGTCCACTGGTATAGTTTACAGTAGAGTGAAAATTCAGGAAAACCCCATCATGGGATGTGTAGATGTTGATTATGCTGGAAACATTGATAATCGGAAGTCCATGACTGGTTTTTGTTTTACTATTTGGAATAACATGGTTTGCTGGAAAGCTAATCTGTAGACTATTGTAACTCTGTCCACTAAGGAAGCAGAGTATGTTGCGATCACAGAAGCAGTCAAGGAGGCCATGTGGCTCAGGGGAATGCTCATTGAAATGGGACTGGTTCAGCAACAAGTTCCTATTAAGAGTGACAGTTAGAGTGCCATTTTTCTGTGTAAAAATCAGGTATTTCATGAGAGGTCGAAGCACATTGATGTTAGACTTCATTTCATAAGAAACTTGATAGAAGACAAAGTTATCAAGGTGGAGAAAATCCCTGGTAAGGAGAATCCAGCAGACATGTTCACCAAGACAGTAACCTTAGACAAGTTAAGGCTCTTTAAGAGCCTTTTGCATGTTGAAGAGAATTAAGAAGATTTTTTCAGGGGTAGCAAGGAAGGGAGAAGATCAAATGCCAAGGTGGAGATTTGTTGTGATGTGGCATTCTGATGACACACGTGGAAGTCAAGTTTGGCTGGTCAAATGTAAATTGTTAAGACTTGAGGGGCAGTTCAGTCTTTTTCCTATCTTCTAAAACCTAAATCTGTTTTAGGTTTTGTGCGCAGCCCACTTCTCTCATTTCTCTCTTAGTTAAGAGAGAGAGAAATGGTTAGAGGTGCTATGCTGGAAATCCGAGGTTCGTCTATGGAATCAACAGTGATGGTAGGTGTGAGCTGTCCTTATTGTGTAGTCTCTCTTTTACTGTATAAATATGTACTGATTTCTGCCTATTTGATTATGTATGAGTGGTGAGAGCATCTGGGTATACGGATGTAAAATCAAAGGGCTTTGTATCGGGGTGATGCCTTGTGTAAAGGGGTGAGCCGATTCTTCTGTAAGGTTCCTCAAACTCATAGTGAAATTCCTTTTCTGGTTGCTCTGAAGAGTGGATGTAGGTATTCTTTTAAGATTACCGAACCACTATAAATCTGATGTTATTTTCTTTTCTTTTACTTTGCTGTTTAATTGTTTCTCTTGTACTTGTTTGGTTGGATGAATGTTTCTGGGTTATTACATGATCATACTGTTCTTGGATCACGTTTTATAACAACTTATTATGTGTTGGTATTGTGTTATTTAATGTGTTATGTAATTTTAACTTTGGGAAGATGAAACTTGATAGTTGATATGTTATTATGTTGCTGTACTTGTGTTATTTAAAATTTTGAAGTGTTATGTAATTTTAATTTTGGGAGGTTGAAATGGATATTGGAATAGTTGTAATTTTTGAAAGTTTGTAGGATATGTTTGTCATTTTAGAAAAACTGTTAGAGTTGTGATGGAATTTTATAAGGTTGTTTATCATTTTTTTCAAAAATAAGGGGGTGATTGATATTTTCTCGGGTACCCGGAATCGGAACTAGAACCTATAGCACAGGTGCTGGTTCCGACGCCTAATCAATGGAACCGACCAGTTCCAGTTCCTTTAAAAAAGGGCAGCCCAGAACCGCCCACCCCTACTAAACCCTAGAAAAAGAGTTGGGTAAAAGATTATGATAGTTTAAACCCCATTACATGAGTTGGGCGATATTACTTGATGTATACATAGATTGTGATCATAATTCTTTGAGCCTCACTACATGAGTTGGATATAAAATATTACTTAGGGGCTGTTTGGATCGGGGGTAATCTTCGTTTATTTTGCAAGATTCTAGTGTTTGGTTTGCAAATAATAAAATATTATGATAATCTTTTATTGCAAATAGTGTTTACTATTGGTAATGTGGTGGGCGATCTTATTACCTTGTTAGGTGTTATTAAAACATTATCGAGGTAATTTGATTTTTCCACCAATTTTATCATTAATTAAAAACTATTTCGAACACATTTGCCCTTAAATGTCTACCAAATAACAATTAGGCTAGCCCCCTTACATTTGAGAAATTACCTGAAATGCCCTAGCTAAAAAAGTATAAAAGTTGACAAAATATCTCTAGCCACCCAAGACCACCACCGGCTGTGACTCACCACCGCTGGCCGCTGGTGTCAGTCGCCGTAATGGTGCACGACCGACGGGATTTGACCGATAAGGCCTTTTCCGGCCATGGACCACAGATCCATGGCTAGAAATGGCCAAATCTAGCATTTCTATGGCTGTTTTATGGCCAAAGATGTGGCCATGAAACAGCCACAGATTTGGCCGTGAATGGCCGTGATCTTGCCATTTTTAGGCCATGGATTGCCGATGCACTGCCGGCCATATAAGCCCAGTCGTGCATCGTTCTGTCAACGGCAGCCGGTGGTGGTGGCTGGCTACTGACAGTGGCTTAAGGTGGATGGGGGTGATTTTGTTACAAAATAAAGTTTTATATGGCTGGGGTGTTTTGGCAAAATTTCAAATGTAGGGGGTTAAAGAATTATTCAAAAAATAATAATAATAATAAAAAATACTATTATATTAATATTTAAAAAAGAGGGTAATTTAGTAATCTATATAACATACTCACCTATTTATCCTCTCAACCAAATATATTATTTATCAATTAATTTGAACCAATCAAACACATTTTCTAAACATTTCTAGTAATCTTCAAAGTGATATTTCTTTCCATTAATATAATATACCCCTATAATAAAACATTATATGATTCAAACGTCCCCTTAAACATATATGTATGATATATAAGTGCACTGTGATCATATTTCTCTTAACTCTACTAGACGAGTTAGATATGAAATATTACTTACATATATACATACATTATGGTATATACTTTTTAGTGATTAGATGAATCTATACATAACAATGTTATTTTCCTATAAAAGTGATTTTTATCAACTTTGAACAAATTTTTTTGTAATGGTAGTATTTTTCATTCAATTAACCATAGTCCAATTGATTTTATGTTAATATTATATGATTATATACGGAGTAAATTTTATATTTTTAAGATTTTATTGGCTAATAGGGTATTTGTTTCATTGATGACTTATCAATTATAGACTAAGATAATAAATAATATGACAATAATTAATGAATGTCACATCTTCGAAAAAAAAAAAAAATAGATACCGATTTAAGATATATGGAATCACTTAATGCATTAATGTATTTGCTAAAAGAAGAAGTTATCCAATAAGAAATGGAAGATACATGCACTTGAATAATTATAGTTTATAAAGCTCAATTTTTATAGGTTTTGAAATTTTTTAATTTTTTTTTTAATCAATATATTATGTAACCAATGATATTAATATATTATATAAGCTTTATATTTTAAATCAAATTAAAATATAAGATATAATTAAGTGAAAGTCAACTTGGAAGTTGACGAGATTCAATTTCAAGTGCTTTTTTTTTTATAAAAAAATTATTATATACAAATTTGCCATTTTATTTTCTCTCACCAGATGAATTTATCATTTATGTCAATAAACTCGTTACATCTTATCTACTCTCTTGAATTTAAAATTCTGATAATAATTCAATTAAATTATTGATTCAATAATTTATAGTCCGAACTCATCAAAGGTCATGCTAATTCAATAAGCTGCTTCTTTGGGAAATACTCAACAGATCCTGATTTGATTTCCCTCGATTGTTAATAGGCAGTGGTGAGCTAACCCCTTTGATATTTCCCTCGATTGTTAATAGGCAGTGGTGGATCTAACCCCTTTGAGGTATGTCTCATTTAAAGAAAAGAAAAATTACTATTATAACCCACAAAAATTGCTACTAATATATATGCCCACAAAAAATTGCTACTAATATATGCCCAGTCCATCCTCAGATTTAAAAAAAACAATGAGAACTATTATACATATATTTAGCTCCAAAAAACTTGTTATTAAATATATATTCCAAACCTATATCATGTGAAGTTTAAAAGTCTTTCCATTCTTTTTCTCCACGGTTTCATCGCTTTTTATGATTTTATCCCAAAATTTTTACTCTCTCTTTCTCTTTCTCTTTCTCATGATAATCGCTTTTAAAACTTTTGAAGACTGAAATTGTTGAACATTTCACAACTCAAGGTGCCACAATTACCTCCGTTTTTTGTTTTATCAGTTTTTAAGTATGTGTATGCTCATTTCAATTTAGTTTATTTAGGGTGGTCGTGCTTTTTTTTTTTTTTTGGGGGGAGATTTTTTATTCTAATTTGAGGAAAAAAGACGTAGATCTTGTGAGTTTATTTTGTGTTTTGTATCTAAAAATACATGTTTTTCCCAATTAAAACCTTAACTATATTTTAAAGATATTATTTTTCATCTTTCACCCACCACTTCCACATTTCAAACGTCACTGTTCGATTATTCAAAATTATAAAAGAAATTTAAGTCTATTTATGTTTATATTAAGAAAATTACCCTTTTTTTATTATTTCATATTAAGTCAATTCAACGTTGACTTTTTTAAAATTTTGGTTGATTTTAGCTTATGTAAGTCTAATCAAGGTTATGAAAATTTATATTATAATATGTGAAAACCAAAATTAAAATAATAATAATAATAAATAAGGTTTTGCTCAAGTGTTCACTCAACACATTTACTCAAAATTTTGCTTCTTATAGATTTATTTAGTGGAAAACACTGTGTTATTGCATTTTTTTCTCTCGACTTCCTGAATTGTTTATTTATTTGCTAAGATTTTGTATTTTTTTAAATTTTCACTAGTTTGGCAACAATGTGGAGCCACGGAGACCCCCTCTTAACAAAAATCTTGGATCTGCCACTGTTAAGGGGTATCACTGGAGGTTTATCCGATCATTACTTCGGACCCCGAGTACTAATTGAAGTGCACGCTAATAGGCCCCGACACACCTAATTACCCAAAAAAAAAAAAAAAGCCCGCTTCTCATTAAAGGCCTTCATTATTTGATTTTTTTTAATCATGAATAATTATAGCTTATCGATGATCAATTAATAAACCCTTTTAAAAAAAAATATGACTTAAATTATTTTTCTATATATTCTCATAAAATTTTTAGATGCAAATGTGCTAATCGTTTGAAAATCTGAATTACTATTTGGCAGAAGACAAAATTTGATAAAAAGAGCTTTATATCGCGTGTGTGTGTATCCTTAAAGGAATATATTTTAATTTATTTTATGAGTCGTTGAATATAATCTCATTATAAAGAGCAAAAATCACAATTTTTCATATTCAAGTTGTTCTTAATATTATATTAAAAACCCCTTTGCAATCTTTGATTTGCCTTTTGCCATCGAGGGGTGTTGGCCTTCACCAAATCCACTCCCAATTAATTATAACCAAATTAATTACGCGCTAACTCATTACACTAATCGAATAAATATTAATATCTTTCTCAATCATCCAAATGAGTAATAAGTCATGTATGTTTTAACTAAAGAAAAAATCTTTACTACAATTAGACAAGAAGATAACAGAAATAATCATGAGGATGATAGTACGGAAATACAAAAAGTTTTGTGTCAAGAAACTCTAAACATACTTGAGAAAGTAAAAATATTTGGCTTCAACAAGAAGATGTTCATGCTAGCGAGTAATCTACCCGCAAGTTAAAAGATGTAGTAACAACTCTAAAGCATAAATGATTACCTTAAATAACTTTAGATAAATATTTTATTTCATCTTAAACCTTTAATCTATCATAACATTTTTTTTTTTTTTTTTTTGCAACACACAGATAACTATTATTATGTAGAGGCAACTTTTCTTAAAACAAGAATTAGAAAAATTATAACTTATTAAAATGTAGAGTTTATTCTTATTTATAACTATCTCAAATTGAGAGTAAAATTTTTTATGACTATGTAGAGTTTATTCATATGTAGAGGCAACTTTTCTTAAAACAGGAATTAGAAAAATTATAACTTATTAAAATGTAGAGTTTATTCTTATTATAACTATCCCAAATTGGGAATAAATTTGTTTATGACTATGTAGAATTTATTCCTATATAAAATATCACTATAGAGGGGTTATACTGTATTTAACAGAGGATAAAATTTGATAAAAAGAGCTTTATATCGCGCATGTGTGTGTGTATCCTTAAAGGAATATATTTAATTTATTTTACGAGTGTTTGAATATAATCTCATTATAAAGAGTAAAAATCATATATTTTTCATATTCAAGTTTTTCTTAATATTATATTAAAAACCCCTTTGTAGTCTTTGATTTGCCTTTTGCCATCAAGGGGTGTTGGCCTTCACCAAATCCACTCCCAATTAATTAAAACCAAATTAATTACGCGCTAACTAATTATTAATTGCAGCTGTTGGCCGTTAATTAAGACACGGTTTTGCGCATCCCTTCTTGCTTAATCACATGCCCTAATCCTTTTCTTTATTCATTTAATTAAACTATAAATACATCTCAATATCCGTCACATTTTCAAACCCAAATTCTCAGACACCCTTTTTCATGGATTCATCTTCATATTCTCTCAATTTTATTCATCCTTCTTGTTCTTCATTATTCTCAAGCACTTGCAAAAAAGATAGGGTTTTGAGCACTAGGGTTTTTGCTAGTAAAGGAAATAGTGCACCGGATCATCATCGTCGCCATCATCATCATTGTCACAATTATTGTCGAATTGTCGATGAGAACATGATCGTTCTTCGAAAGAGGATCCATGAGATGAAGATGGTGGAGAGGAACTACGAGGCGCCTGACGATTGGATGCAATGGGAGAAACGTTACTATACAAGTTACGATTCAATAATATGTGACGCTTTAGGGGTTTTGCAAGGTAAATTAATGAATACAAGACCAAGTTTGGCTTTGGGGATTGTCGTTTTGATGATTTTGAGTGTGCCAATTTCTTCTGCCATGGCTTTTTTCCAAATTTTGGAGATAACTAAAGGGATTTTAGCTGGGATTTCTATGGTGTGATTAAGATAGTTAATTGTTCTTGTTTTTTGTTGTAAAAATCCATGTGGCTGACAGTCATAAATTGAAGTATTTCATTTTATATTATATTATATGGTCCATCCTTTAATTAAATTAATTACTCTTAAGTCTCTAATTATGTGGCGAGGTGGGTGTAGTTTGCACTACAATTTTCAGAATGTCTGTCTATATCTCTTCCTAATCTTCAAAAGAAATTGAGAAATTCTTTGGATCTTGAATTTATAAGAACAATCAATTAAAAACATATATACTCAAAAATATTTTATTAACCAAAATAAAACATTAAATCAGGACATTGCATTTACAAGCAATCAACCTCATTGATTCCTAATAAGAATAGTCAGTAGAGTGAGAGTTTTGGTAGATTAGGATGAACATAAATCGACTCAACTCGATAAAAAAATTATATTTAATTTCAAGTTACGATGATTTAATTGCAATCAAAAGATTTGTGAGGACAAGTCAAAGATTTGTGTTGAAAAATTAAAGAAGCTAGAGAGTAGCTAGCTTCATAAGCATGGCTTCTATTCAGAAATAAATTGATTAAAATTTCACATGTGAATAATTAAAATTAAACCCTAGATTAATTATGCATAATAAATAATCAAAATAATAGCACAACAATGGTTGATCCATGTGTTTCAAATACTTACAATATCATCTATACATAACACGAAACCAATTAAGAAATTTGGTTTGCACAGAGAAATTAAATGACAGCTGGGATCCAACTAGGTTTTTATACTTTCCATTACTTGATCTCCATCTCCAGTACCGATTAATTAAGCTCCCTCTTCAATCTTGATCCCCCTTTTAGCCCTAATTTCTGTAATCAAAAACCACTAAAACAAGCACATTTCAAGTTAATAATCCAAAATATGAACCATAAATCATGCAAATAAATATTATAAATTTAAGTAAACTATAGATGTCTAGATATTCAGTATGAAGATGAAGAAGCAAATGATCATGGTTTAGAATTATTAAATTCGCAAATTTATGTGGAAAATATAAAAATTTAGCTATGATGGATGAGATTGAGATTAATTAATTCAAGACAGGGAGCTCCCTTCAGTCCAAGACGTGACAGCCATGGCTGAACTCAGCTCCTGCATCGTCGGATCAGAAACTCATCATTAATTAAGTCTTGTAATGATTCTCTCCATGATCGATCCATCTTCTTCTTCTTCTGCTGATGATGATGAGCTCTTGAACCAACGAGTCAGCAGCTAAATATCAGCCTTCCACTGCCTCGAACTGGACTGAAGAAAGCTCCCTTCACTCATTTACAAAACCCTAATTAATTAAAAGAACCCTAAAGAGAAACCATATTATTCAAAGAAAAATAAAAATTATGGGGGAAGACTTAGAAATAGAAGGTACGAGGAAGGAAGAGTGAATGAATGAAGGTATAAATAGAGAAAAAAAAAATTAAGAGAATATTTTTTAAAACGCCGACATGCAAATCTAGACACAGGCTGAGCTCTAGATTTAGGGCAGCAATTAACAGAGTTAGAAAAATATGTCGAAATTTTTGGCCTTTCAAAATGGGGAAGACGACGTCACTTAAAATTTCGTACGTGTAGATGTGTAGTCTGCTAAATATATCATTTCATACAGCTGGATGGCTCAAAATCAAAAGTATTAAGTGAAACTGTAGAAAACCCTTTCTCTCCTTCTCTCTATCTACCGCGCATTCTTCTTTTCTTTGCCTTGGCCTTTGCTTTGCTTTGCCCTAGGGTGCCACCTCTCTTCTCCCCTTTCATTATTAGTTACTGACTTGATTCTGAATCATATATAATGCTGTACATATATGCCAAAGTTTAAAGAGAACAGTTCACTACTGTAAATACATTTTGCAAATTATAGAAATGGATCATTTTTATTATTGCTTCAAATAATAGACTTAGATTTTGTAATATAAATGAATAAATGATTACGAAGGGGGTGTTGAGGATCTAATTGGATGTTTGCAAAAACCTAAATGTCTATTAAAACAAAAGTTAAGCGACAAAGGAAAATAATAATCAAACCACACACAAGGATTTATAATAGTTCCTTTTCTGAATGAGAGTTATATCAATTTAGTCTTTGTGGAATTTCACTATAAAAAAATTTACAAGAATTCCCTCTCAAGTCTTTCGTTTAGCGATTCTCACACTCTCGGATTTAACACCCTTTATAGTGTCTAGGACGTCCCTCACCTCTCCTAATGTAATACAAGGTCATTAGGGTTTTAAAATACTCTTACACTGAAAAAACATGTTTTTTTTTTTTTTTTTTTTTTTTTTTTTAAACCGAAATAGAGATTTGGATTTTTATAGCGAGTTATGTTAGAGTTGTTGACCACTTCAATAATAAGGGATTTCGTAGACGCATTCGGGGGTCCTTGGTAACAGGCGAGGGTTGAGGGGGCAGCACCCCTGGGCTCGTAGGTGTTTGGGCATTTTCCATGAAGAGTCGTTGAACGATTTATTTAAGTTAATAATTCATTATTAAATTTATGTTTAGGAATATGAATCCTTGTAATATTAGGATTTAATCTTTTAAACCTAATATATAAACAAACATTTCTCTTGTGTAAGTGTGAAAGCAAATCATGGGGCAAATTACTTTCATTGTAATGAGAGAAGTAGGACAATATTGATATAATATTGACTTTGCTAGAAGTAGCTTGGTAATTAGGTAAACAAGAGTAAATCACACGTATATTTCTTTCTCTTTACTTGATTAATATTTGTGTATGTTTTCTGTATTGTTTCATGTTAGCTGTTAGAATTTGTTAGCGAATTTTGTGTTATAGTGAACCTGTCGCGAGACATTTGCTACAGTGAATACGTGTTTATTGCTATAACAAATATGGAAATTATGCTTCATTTCATTCCATTCCACTTGAATTTTGCTCCACAACTCAAAACTAAGATGAAGGTGAAAAAATCTTTTTTTTGAGTCCTTTCTTTCAAGGGCTTCGATTTAGTTTTAAAGTTTAGACGAGATTGAATCTTTTCTTTTAAGGGTTTCGATTTGGCTTTAGGGTTTAGATGAGTTTGAACATTTTGTTTCAAGGGCCTAGTTAGTAAATTCGTGAATAAAACACGAATTATACGGCTATTATATGTCCAGTCGTATAATTCGCGTATCATTAGCGAATTTCTGTATTTTATCAACACATCCATATTATTCGCAAACTATATGTTTCATACGTTTTATTCATGAATTATTCGTATTATTACCTTATTTTATTAGTATTATTAGTGTGTGTATCCTTAAAGGAATATATTTAATTTATTTTACGAGTGTTTGAATATAATCTCATTATAAAGAGTAAAAATCATATATTTTTCATATTCAAGTTGTTCTTAATATTATATTAAAAACCCCTTTGTAATCTTTGATTTGCCTTTTGCCATCAAGGGGTGTTGGCCTTCACCAAATCCACTCCCAATTAATTAAAACCAAATTAATTACGCGCTAACTAATTATTAATTGCAGCTGTTGGCCGTTAATTAAGACACGGTTTTGCGCATCCCTTCTTGCTTAATCACATGCCCTAATCCTTTTCTTTATTCATTTAATTAAACTATAAATACATCTCAATATCCGTCACATTTTCAAACCCAAATTCTCAAACCCCCTTTTTCATGGATTCATCTTCATATTCTCTCAATTTTATTCATCCTTCTTGTTCTTCATTATTCTCAAGCACTTGCAAAAAAGATAGGGTTTTGAGCACTAGGGTTTTTGCTAGTAAAGGAAATAGTGCACCGGATCATCATCGTCGCCATCATCATCATTGTCACAATTATTGTCGAATTGTCGATGAGAACATGATCGTTCTTCGAAAGAGGATCCATGAGATGAAGATGGTGGAGAGGAACTACGAGGCGCCTGACGATTGGATGCAATGGGAGAAACGTTACTATACAAGTTACGATTCAATAATATGTGACGCTTTAGGGGTTTTGCAAGGTAAATTAATGAATACAAGACCAAGTTTGGCTTTGGGGATTGTCGTTTTGATGATTTTGAGTGTGCCAATTTCTTCTGCCATGGCTTTTTTCCAAATTTTGGAGATAACTAAAGGGATTTTAGCTGGGATTTCTATGGTGTGATTAAGATAGTTAATTGTTCTTGTTTTTTGTTGTAAAAATCCATGTGGCTGACAGTCATAAATTGAAGTATTTCATTTTATATTATATTATATGGTCCATCCTTTAATTAAATTAATTACTCTTAAGTCTCTAATTATGTGGCGAGGTGGGTGTAGTTTGCACTACAATTTTCAGAATGTCTGTCTATATCTCTTCCTAATCTTCAAAAGAAATTGAGAAATTCTTTGGATCTTGAATTTATAAGAACAATCAATTAAAAACATATATACTCAAAAATATTTTATTAACCAAAATAAAACATTAAATCAGGACATTGCATTTACAAGCAATCAACCTCATTGATTCCTAATAAGAATAGTCAGTAGAGTGAGAGTTTTGGTAGATTAGGATGAACATAAATCGACTCAACTCGATAAAAAAATTATATTTAATTTCAAGTTACGATGATTTAATTGCAATCAAAAGATTTGTGAGGACAAGTCAAAGATTTGTGTTGAAAAATTAAAGAAGCTAGAGAGTAGCTAGCTTCATAAGCATGGCTTCTATTCAGAAATAAATTGATTAAAATTTCACATGTGAATAATTAAAATTAAACCCTAGATTAATTATGCATAATAAATAATCAAAATAATAGCACAACAATGGTTGATCCATGTGTTTCAAATACTTACAATATCATCTATACATAACACGAAACCAATTAAGAAATTTGGTTTGCACAGAGAAATTAAATGACAGCTGGGATCCAACTAGGTTTTTATACTTTCCATTACTTGATCTCCATCTCCAGTACCGATTAATTAAGCTCCCTCTTCAATCTTGATCCCCCTTTTAGCCCTAATTTCTGTAATCAAAAACCACTAAAACAAGCACATTTCAAGTTAATAATCCAAAATATGAACCATAAATCATGCAAATAAATATTATAAATTTAAGTAAACTATAGATGTCTAGATATTCAGTATGAAGATGAAGAAGCAAATGATCATGGTTTAGAATTATTAAATTCGCAAATTTATGTGGAAAATATAAAAATTTAGCTATGATGGATGAGATTGAGATTAATTAATTCAAGACAGGGAGCTCCCTTCAGTCCAAGACGTGACAGCCATGGCTGAACTCAGCTCCTGCATCGTCGGATCAGAAACTCATCATTAATTAAGTCTTGTAATGATTCTCTCCATGATCGATCCATCTTCTTCTTCTTCTGCTGATGATGATGAGCTCTTGAACCAACGAGTCAGCAGCTAAATATCAGCCTTCCACTGCCTCGAACTGGACTGAAGAAAGCTCCCTTCACTCATTTACAAAACCCTAATTAATTAAAAGAACCCTAAAGAGAAACCATATTATTCAAAGAAAAATAAAAATTATGGGGGAAGACTTAGAAATAGAAGGTACGAGGAAGGAAGAGTGAATGAATGAAGGTATAAATAGAGAAAAAAAAAATTAAGAGAATATTTTTTAAAACGCCGACATGCAAATCTAGACACAGGCTGAGCTCTAGATTTAGGGCAGCAATTAACAGAGTTAGAAAAATATGTCGAAATTTTTGGCCTTTCAAAATGGGGAAGACGACGTCACTTAAAATTTCGTACGTGTAGATGTGTAGTCTGCTAAATATATCATTTCATACAGCTGGATGGCTCAAAATCAAAAGTATTAAGTGAAACTGTAGAAAACCCTTTCTCTCCTTCTCTCTATCTACCGCGCATTCTTCTTTTCTTTGCCTTGGCCTTTGCTTTGCTTTGCCCTAGGGTGCCACCTCTCTTCTCCCCTTTCATTATTAGTTACTGACTTGATTCTGAATCATATATAATGCTGTACATATATGCCAAAGTTTAAAGAGAACAGTTCACTACTGTAAATACATTTTGCAAATTATAGAAATGGATCATTTTTATTATTGCTTCAAATAATAGACTTAGATTTTGTAATATAAATGAATAAATGATTACGAAGGGGGTGTTGAGGATCTAATTGGATGTTTGCAAAAACCTAAATGTCTATTAAAACAAAAGTTAAGCGACAAAGGAAAATAATAATCAAACCACACACAAGGATTTATAGTAGTTCATTTACTGTGTGAGAGTTATATCAGTTTAGTCTTTGCGGAATTTCATTATAAAAAAATTACAAGAATTCCCTCTCAAGTCTCTCATTTAGCGATTCTCACACTCTCGGATTTAACACCCTTTATAGTGTCTAGGACGTCCCTCAACTCTCCTAATGTAATACAAAGTCATTAGGGTTTTAAAATACTCTTACACTGAAAAAACATGTTTTTTTTTTTTTTTTACTGAAATAGAGATTTGGATTTTTTACAGCGAGTTATGTTGGAATTGTTAACTACTTCAACAATAAGGAATTACGTAGACGCATTCGGGGGTCTTTGGTACCAGGCGAGGGTTGAGGGGGCAACACCCCTGGGCTCATAGTCAGTTTGGGCATTTTCCATGAAGAGTCGCTGAATGATTTATTTAAGTTAATAATTCATTATTAGATTTAGGCTTAAGAATATGAATCCTTATAATATTAGGATTTAGTCTTTTAAACCTAGTATATAAATAAACTTTTCTTTTGTGTGAGTGTGATAGCAAATCATGGGACAAATTACTTTCATTGTAATGAGAGAAGTGAGACAATATTGATATAATATTGATTTTGCTAGACGTAACTTGTTAATTGGGTAAACAAGAATAAATTGCACGTATATTTTTTTCTCTTTACTCGATTAATATTTGTGTGTGTTTTCTGTCTTGATTTTGTATTACTTAGTATTGTTTCAAGTTAGCTATTAGAATTTGTTAGCGAATTTTGTGTTATAGTGAACCTGTCGCGAGACATTTGCTACAGTGAATACGTGTTTATTGCTATAACAAATATGGAAATTATGCTTCATTTCATTCCATTCCACTTGAATTTTGCTCCACAACTCAAAACTAAGATGAAGGTGAAAAAATCTTTTTTTTTTTTTTTTTTTTTTTTTTTTTTTTTTTGAGTCTTTAGTTTGATTCTTTTCTTTCAAGGGCTTCGATTTGGTTTTAAAGTTTAGACGAGATTGAATCTTTTCTCTCAAGGGTTTCGATTTGGTTTTAAAGTTTAGACGAGATTGGCCTAGTTAGTAAATTCGTGAATAAAACGAGAATTATACGGCTATTATATGCCCAGCCGTATAATTCACGTATCATTATCGAATTTCTGTATTTTATCAACACATCTGTATTATTCGCAAACTATATGTTTCATACGTTTTATTCATGAATTATTCATATTATTACCATATTTTATCAGTATTATTCGTATTATTGCCGTATTTTATCAACACATTCATATTATTCGCAAATTGAATACTTTATATTTGAAATGTTATATTGATTTTAATCAGGTGGTCCATGAAAAGTGTTAAAACCAGAATTGATATTGCCTTTTTTTTCAAAATGTATTATTGACAATGTACTGTATATACCCATACTGTATTTTTCCCGTATCGAAATTTTATGACTGAATATTTACAAACATATTTTTACTATTTGTCATATCATACCTGTAAAATTTTCATACTTTTTTTTTGTCGTACTCGTATTTACTAATTAGATTCAAGGGTTTCAATTATAGTTCAGAATTAAGGCAAGTATAAATTTATTTTTTCTTTTTCAGGGGTTTTGATTCGGATTTAGAGTTAAGACCAATATAAATCTTTTTCATTTCCAAGAGTAGTCTCAATTCAGGTTTGGTACTAATTAAAGACAAGTCTGAATATATTTTTTTCAAGAGTAATATTTTATATATAAATTATTTTTCACCGGTTGATGCGATAACTATGTATATTTGACATATCATGTATTCTAATTTCTTTAAATTATTTTTAATTTCATATTATACAATCATATTAAAACAAATCAAGTTATATTATATATAATTATATAATATATATTTATATATATATATTATATTTCCTTTTTCAAAAGTCTTGATTCGTTTAGAATAAGGACAAGTCCGAATCTTTCTTTTTCAAAGGTCTAAATTCAAGTTTAGAGTTAAGATAAAGTTGCATAGATTAGACATCAACAATAATATTTATATTAAAAAAATCATTAGATTGTGAGTTCTCAGTATGTTCCAATGAATCTCAAACTAGAGAAGTAGCACATTTGTGATAGGATCAGAACAAGTTTGATTCCTTTGCAAACAACTCATTGTATAATTAATTGGCTCAAAATATCAACTTAATTAGAAATCTAATACTTTCCCGTTCCACTTATAATAAACTCGTTGGTGTTTGAAACTTTGAATTGAGAGTACTGTGTTCAACTTCAACCTGAATACATCATATATGAACATGAAATGGGAAATACTCCTCCACAAAAATAGACTTCTGTTGATAAAGACAAGGCCTGACACAGAGAGCTATGAAACTTTGCAGTAAAATTGATGGACGAAACCAGAGAAATTTGCCTGAAATGACAACTCATGCATAATAGTATTTACATATATAATTAAATACTTTCAGTTATCATTATGATTATCACCATCACAGGGTGTGATTCCCTTCTTACAATTCTAAGGTACAAATGATATCACAGACCCCACAGCAGCAAATCAACTGTGAGTGAGACATGAAGTCTTCTGCAAAATCAATAACTCCATAGAACAAATCAACAAAAACAAAAGCATCCCAAACCCCAATCAACCAAAACCACCGTACACTGCTCACTCACTGCTGCAACAATAATATTTCTTATATAAATTTGAGTACATTTCTGATATATAGTTAGAAATGAACTACCTCGGTTAGAACAGAATTCCACTCCTGGGATATGTTTGCTCCAATGGAAACTGTATATAGTTAGTATAGAACTAGAATAGTTGAAGAAGGAATCATGGATCCGCAGAATACTGAAAAAAAGTTTATCACTTGTCATTTCACGAGGGTTAAGTACAGATACAGTACTCTACTCGCTGTTTTTTTCCCCTTAAAGTTTACGTCAAGTGTGAATTGCTTTTGCTGCTTCTGGTTAATTTCAGCGTGTACGAGACTGTATGAATTCAGAAATTATCACCATATTTTTTTTTTTTTTTTTTGGAACCCTTTTTGTACTGCTAATTCATATGCATGCGAAGCCTGCAAGATATTAATTTCTGATATAATTTCCAGAATTAATATCGACTAAAACATTGACACCAAAAAAATGTTGAAACTGAGTTTTATGCAAGAAATTAAACAAACTATATTGAATTAATTTAAATATGTATAGAAAGCATTAGTTTTGAACATTCTTACGCAGCCATCTTATGCTTATTTTTATTTTTTATTTTTTTTTTGTTTTAGGTAGATGAGGTATTCAAGCCTATATTAGAGCATATTTAATTTTCAGGGTCACGGAATACTCAACAAGAGCCATAGAACACTCAACAAGCCTCTAATGGATCAAGATAATTGTGCAAATATGGTAGGTATCTCTCTTATAACTCGAACACACAAGACTTCCTGAGTATAGTTAACCCTAACAATTAAAGGTTTGTCATCCGACCACAAAGAGAGAGGATTATGCTTTCTATTTACTGTGACGAAAGTTAGGGTATAGTTTAAGAAAACAAGTTTAAGTTTTTACTAAAAGCTATAGTTTTTAACCCAATGGTAAATGTCTGATCCTACAAGGTGACATCAAGAAAGGTGCCGATCGAGGAGATAATTGTTGGTTAAATTGGCCAACATCTATCATACCAAAGGCCTAGGGGGCGAGTTACCTCGAACTATTAGTGGAGGGGTAATAGTTTAACGAAATAAAGTTATGCCTCTACTAAAAACTATAACTTTTCGTTTCATGGTAGGCATCAGCGTCAAATGCCCTAATAATTCCCTTAATTTCTGTAAAGATCCGCGAAAGATTATGGTTTGAGTTCATTTGCAGCAGATAACATAAGCAAACCATTCAAAAAACTTGTTCTTTTTTTGTTTTTTCATGAAGTTCAAATTCTGGATTTTGAATGGGTAATTTGAGATCTCTTATAATATGCTAATAGTCTCGAATGCAAACCTTTCTTAAGTGCTATTTTTTCTTTCGGGTTATTTTCACTTTCATTCTTAAAGTTTAAAGTATATTGCACTTACCTTCAATACTATGGGACACGAATAGTTTAGTCTAATTAGATATGAGACTTTTGGAATATTATTAATTAGGGTTTAAACTTTTTAGGATTTATCAATGAGAGGACAGAAGCTATAAATTATTCAATTAAGGGTTAATAGACAATTACTTAGGGTTAGATTTAACTTTGTATAAGGGTAAAGATGTTATTGAACAAATTCAAATTATTCTTTTTTACAAAATAAATAATATAAATTAAAAGACTAACTGACAGATTTATATTATCCCTTTAAAAAAAAAAAAATAATGAAATTTTTTATTTTTTATTTTATTCAATTCTCTTTATTTTTAAATTTCTTTAATTTTTTTGTTTTTTGGATCCTTTGAAATAAAATTGGTTTTGGTCTCTTAATTATAAACTTATTAAAATTGTAGAGTTTATTCTTATTTATAACTATTCCAAATGGGATAAAATTTTTTATGACTATGTAGATTTATTCCTATGTAAGGCAACTTTTCTTAAAACAGGAATTAGAAAATTATAACTTATTAAAATGTAGGGTTTATTCTTATATAACTATCAAATTGGGAATAAAATTTTTTATGACTATGTAGAGTTTAGTCCTATATAAAATATCACTATGAGAGATTTTAACTGTTATTTAACAGAAGACAAAATTTGATAAGAAGAGCTTCTATCGCGCTGTGTGTGTATCCTTAAAGGAATATATTTAATTTTTTACGAGTGTTTGAATATAATCTCATTATAAGAGTAAAAATCATATATTTTTATATTCAAGTTGTTCTTAATATTATATTAAAAACCCCTTTGTAATCTTTGATTTGCCTTTTGCCATCAAGGGGTGTTGGCCTTCACCAAATCCACTCCAATTAATTAAAACCAAATTAATTACGCGCTAACTAATTATTAATTGCAGCTGTTGGCCGTTAATTAAGACACGGTTTTGCGCATCCCTTCTTGCTTAATCACATGCCCTAATCCTTTTCTTTATTCATTTAATTAAACTATAAATACATCTCAATGTCCTTCACATTTTCAAACCCAAATTCTCAAACCCTTTTCATGGATTCATCTTCATATTCTCTCAATTTATTCATCCTTCTTGTCTTCATTATTCTCAAGCACTTCCACGAAAGATAGGGTCTTGAGCACTAGGGTTTTTGCTAGTAAAGGAAATGTGCACCGGATCATCATCGTCGCATCATCATCATTGTCACAATTATTGTCGATTGTCGATGAGAACATGATCGTTCTTCGAAAGAGGATCCATGAGATGAAGATGGTGGAGAGGAACTACGAGGCGCTGACGATTGGATGCAATGGGAGAAACGTTACTATACAAGTTACGATTCAATATATGTGAAGCTTTAGGGGTTTTGCAAGGTAAATAATGAATACAAGACCAAGTTTGGCTTTGGGGATTGTCGTTTTGATGATTTTGAGTGTGCCAATTTCTTCTGCCATGGCTTTTTTCAAATTTTGGAGATAACTAAAGGGATTTTAGCTGGGATTCTATGGTGTGATTAAGATAGTTAATTGTTCGTTGTTTTTTGTTGTAAAAATCCATGTGGCTGACAGTCATAAATGAAGTATTTCATTTTATATTATATATGGTCCATCCTTTAATTAAATTAATTACTCTTAAGTCTCTAATTATGTGGCGAGGTGGGGTGTAGTTTGCACTACAATTTCAGAAGGTCTGTCTATATCTCTTCCTAATCTTCAAAAGAAATTGAGAAATTCTTTGGATCTTGAATTTATAAGAACAATCAATTAAAAACATATATACTCAAAAATATTTTTAACCAAATAAAACATTAAATCAGGACATGCATTTACAAGCAATCAACCTCGTTGATTCCTAATAAGAATAGTCAGTAGAGTGAGAGTTTTGGTAGATTAGGATGAACATAAATCGACAACTCGATAAAAAAATATATTTAATTTCAAGTTACGATGATTTAATTGCAATCAAAAGATTTGTGAGGACAAGTCAAAGATTTGGTTGAAAAATTAAAGAAGCTAGAGAGTAGCTAGCTCATAAGCATGGCTTCTTTCAAATAAATTGATTAAAATATCACATGTGAATAATTAAAATTAAACCCTAGATTAATTATGCATAATAAATAATCAAAATAATAGCACACAATGGTTGATCCATGTGTTTCAAACTTACAATATCATCTAACATAACACGAAACCAATTAAGAAATTTGGTTTGCACAGAGAAATTAAATGACAGCTGGGATCCAACTAGGTTTTTATACTTCATTACTTGATCTCCATCTCCAGTACGATTAATTAAGCTCCCTCTTCAATCTTGATCCCCTTTTAGCCCTAATCTCTGTAATCAAAAACCACTAAACAAGACACACTTCAAGTTAATAATCCAAATATGAACCATAAATCATGCAAATAAATATTATAAATTTAAGTAAACTATACATGTCTAGATATTCGTATGAAGATGAAGAAGCAAATGATCATGGTTAGAATTATTAAATTCGCAAATTATGTGGAAATATAAAAATTTAACTATGATGGATGAGATGAGATTAATTAATTCAAGAGAGGGGAGCTCCCTTCAGTCCAAGACTGACAGCCATGGCTGAACTCAGCTCCTGCATCGTCGGATCAGAAACTCATCATTAATTAAGTCTTGTAATGATTCTCTCCATGATCGATCCATCTTCTTCTCTTCTGTCTGATGATGATGAGCTCTTGAACCAACGAGTCAGCAGCTAAATATCAGCCTTCCACTGCCTCGAACTGGACTGAAGAAAGCTCCTTCACTCATTTACAAAACCCTAATTAATTAAAGAACCCTAAAGAGAAACCATATATTCAAAGAAAATAAAAATTATGGGGGAGACTTAGAAATGGAAGGTACGAGGAAGGAGAGTGAATGAATGAAGGTATAAATAGAGAAAAAAAAAATTAAGAGAATATTTTTAAAACGCCGACATGCAATCTAGACACAGGCTGAGCTCTAGATTTAGGGCAGCAATAACAGAGTTAGAAAAATATGTCGAAATTTTTGGCCTTTCAAAATGGGGAAGACGACGTCACACTTCCAAAATTTTCGTACGTGTAGTCGCTAAATATATCATTTCATACAGCTGGATGGCTCAAAATCAAAATATTAAGTGAAACGTAGAAAACCCTTCTCTCCTTCTCTCTATCTACCGCGCATTCTTCTTTTCTTGCTTGGCCTTTGCTTGCTGCCTAGGGTGCCACCTCTCTTCCCCTTCATTATTAGTTACTGACTTGATTCTGAATCATATATATGTGTACATATATGCCAAAGTTTAAAGAGAACAGTTCACTACTGTAAATACATTTGCAAATTATAGAAATGGATCATTTTTATTATTACTTCTATAATAGACTTAGATTTGTGTAATATAATGAATAATGATTACGAAGGGGGTGTTGAGGATCTAATTGATGTTTGCAAAAACCTAAATGTCTATTAAAACAAAGTTAAGCGACAAAGGAAATAATAATCAAACCACACACAAGGATTTATAGTAGTTCATTTACTGTGTGAGAGTTATATCAGTTTAGTCTTTGCGGAATTTCATTATAAAAATTACAAGAATTCCCTCTCAAGTCTCTCATTTAGCGATTCTCACACTCTCGGATTTAACACCCTTTATAGTGTCTAGGACGTCCCTCACCTCTCCTAATGTAATACAAAGTCATTAGGGTTTTAAATACTCTTACGCTGAAAAAACATTTTTTTTTTTTTTTTACTGAAATAGAGATTTGGATTTTTACAGCGAGTTATGTTGGTTGTTAACTACTTCAACAATAAGGATTACGTAGACGCATTCGGGGGTCTTTGGTACAGGCGAGGGTTGAGGGGGCAACACCCCTGGGCTCAAGTCAGTTTGGCATTTCCATGAAGAGTCGCTGAATGATTTATTTAGTTAATAATTCATTATTATTTAGTTAAGAATATGAATCCTTATAATATTAGGATTTATCTTTTAAACCTAGTATATAAATAAACTTTCTTTTGTGTGAGTGTGATAGCAAATCATGGGACAAATTACTTTCATTGTAATGAGAGAAGTGACAATATTGATATAATATTGATTTTGCTAGACGTAACTGTAATTGGTAAACAAGATAAATTGCACTCTATATTTTTTCTCTTTACTCGATTAATTGTGTGTGTTGTTCTGTCTTGATTTTGTATACTAGTATTGTTTCAAGTTAGCTATTAGAATTGTTAGCGAATTTTGTGTATAGTGAACTGCGCGAGACATTTGCTACAGTGAATACTGTTTATTGCTATAACAAATATGGAAATTATGCTTCATTCATCCATTCCACTTGAATTTTGCTCCACAACTCAAAACTAAGATGAAGGTGAAAAAATCTTTTTTTTTTTTTTTTTTTTTTTTTTTTGATCTTAGTTGATTCTTTCTTTCAAGGGCTTCGATTTGGTTTTAAAGTTTAGACGAGATTGAATCTTTTCTCTCAAGGGTTTCGATTTGGTTTTAAAGTTTAGACGAGATGGCCTAGTTAGTAAATTCGTGAATAAAACGAGAATTATACGGCTATTATATGCCCGCGTATAATTCAGTATCATTATCGAATTTCTGTATTTATCAACACATCTGTATTATTCGCAAACTATATTTTCATACGTTTATTCATGAATTATTCATTTTTACCATATTTTATCATATATCGTATTATGCCGTATTTTATCAACACATCATATTATTCGCAAATTGAATACTTTATATTTGAAATGTTATAGGATTTTAATCAGGTGGTCCATGAAAAGTGTTAAAACCAGAATTGATATTGCCTTTTTTTCAAAATGTATTATTGACAATGTACTGTTATACCCATACTGTATTTTTCCCGTATCGAAATTTTATGACTGATATTTACAAACATATTTTTACTATTTGTCATATCATACCTGTAAAATTTTCATACTTTTTTTTTGTCGTACTCGTATTTACTAATTAGATTCAAGGGTTTCAATTAGTTCAGAATTAAGCAAGTATAAATTTATTTTTTCTTTTTCAGGGGTTTGATTCGGATTTGAGTTAAGACCATATAAATCTTTTTCATTTCCAAGAGTAGTCTCAATTCAGGTTGGTACTAATAAAGACAAGTCTGAATATATTTTTTTCAAGAGTAATATTTATATAAAATTATTTTCACCGGTTGATGCGATAACTATGTATATTTGACATATCATGTATTCTAATTCTTTAAATATTTTTAATTTCATATTATACAATCATATTAAAACAAATCGTTATATTATATATAATATATATAATATATATTTATATATATATATTATATTTCCTTTTTCAAAAGTCTTGATTCGTTTAGAATAAGGACAAGTCCGAATCTTTCTATATAAGCTTTATATTTTAAATCAAATTAAAATATAAGATATAATTAAGTGAAAGTCAACTTGGAAGTTGACGAGATTCAATTTCAAGTGCTTTTTTTTTTTAATAAAAAAAATTATTATATACAAATTTGCCATTTTATTTTCTCTCAACCAGATGAATTTATCATTTATGTCAAATAACTCGTTACATCTTATCTACTCTCTTGAATTTAAAATTCTGATAATAATTCAATTAAATTATTGATTCAATAATTTATAGTCCGAACTCATCAAAGGTCATGCTAATTCAATAAGCTGCTTCTTTTGGGAATATTACTCAACAGATCCTGAGTTTGATTTCCCTCGATTGTTAATAGGCAGTGGTGGATCTAACCCCTTTGATATTTCCCTCGATTGTTAATAGGCAGTGGTGGATCTAACCCCTTTGAAGGTATGTCTCATATTTAAAGAAAAGAAAAAATTACTAATATATAAGCCCACAAAAAATTGCTACTAATATATATGCCCACAAAAAATTGCTACTAATATATATGCCCGAGTCCATCCTCAGATTTAAAAAAACAATGAGAACTATTATACATATATTTAGCTCCAAAAAAACTTGTTATTAATATATATATTCCAAACCTATATCATGTTGAAAGTTTAAAAGTCTTTCCATTCTTTTTCTCCACGGTTTCATCAGCTTTTTATGATTTTATCCCTAAAATTTTTTACTCTCTCTTTCTCTTTCTCTTTCTCATGATAATCGCTTTTAAAACTTTTGAAGACTGAAATTGTTGAACATTTCACAACTCAAGGTGCCACAATTACCTCCGTTTTTTGTTTTATCAGTTTTTAAGTATGTGTATTGCTCATTTCAATTTAGTTTATTTTAGGGTTGGTCGTGCTTTTTTTTTTTTTTTGGGGGGGGAGATTTTTTATTCTAATTTGAGGAAAAAAGACGTAGATCTTGTGAGTTTATTTTGTGTTTTGTATCTAAAAATGAACATGTTTTCCCAAATTAAAACCTTAACTATATTTTAAAGGATATTATTTTTCATCTTTCACCCACCACTTTCCTACATTTCAAACGTCACTGTTCAATTATTCAAAATTATTAAAGAAATTTAAGTTACTATTTATGTTTATATTAAGAAAATTACCCTTTTTTTATTAATTCATATTAAAAGTCAATTCAACGTTGACTTTTTTAAAATTTTGGTTGATTTTAGCTTATGGTAAGTCTAATCAAGGTTATGAAAATTTATATTATAATATGTGAAAACCAAAAATTAAAATAATAATAATAATAAAATAAGGTTTTGCTCAATGTTCACTCAACACATTTACTCAAAATTTTGCTTCTTATAGATTTATTTAAGTAGGAAAACACTGTGTTATTGCATTTTTTTCTCTCGACTTCCTGATATTGTATTATTTTATTTGCTTAAGATTTTGTATTTTTTTAAATTTTCACTAGTTGTTTGGCAAACAATGGTGGAGCCACGGAGACCCCCTCTTAACAAAAATCTTGGATCTGCCACTGTTAATAGGGGTAGTCACTGGAGGTTTATCCGATCATTAACTTCAGGACCCCGAAGTACTAATTGAAGTGCACGCTAATAGGCCCGAACACACCTAATTACCCAAAAAAAAAAAAAAAAGCCGCATCTCATAATAGGCCTTCATTATTTGATTTTTTTTTTAATCATAAATAATTATAGCTTATCGATGATCAATTAATAAACCCTATTAAAAAAAATATGACTTAAATTATTTTTCTATATATTCTCATAAAATTTTTAGATGCAAATGTGCTAATCGTTTGAAAATCTGAATTACTATTTAGCAGAAGACAAAATTTGATAAAAAGAGCTTTAGATGCAAAAAGGAATATATTTTAATTTATTTTACGAGTCGTTGAATATAATCTCATTATAAAGAGTAAAAATCACAATTTTTCATATTCAAGTTGTTCTTAATATTATATTAAAAACCCCTTTGCAATCTTTGATTTGCCTTTTGCCATCAAGGGGTGTTGGCCTTCACCAAATCCGCTCCCAATTAATTATAACCAAATTAATTATGCGTTAATTCATTAAACTAATCGAATGAGTATTAATGTCTTTCTTAATCATCTAAATGAGCAATAAGTTATGTATGCTTTAATTAAAGAAGAAATCATTACTATAATTAGACAAGAAGATAACGGAAATAATCATGAGGATGATAATACGAAAATACAAAAAGTTTTGTGTCAAGAAACTCTAAATATACTTGAGAAAGTAGAAATATTTGGCTTCAACAAGAAGATGTTCATGCTAGCGAGTAATATACCCGCAAGTTAAAAGATGTAATAACAACTCTAAAGTATAAATAATTACCTCAAACAACTTTAGATAAATATTTTATTTCATCTTAAACCGTTAATGAATCATAACATTTTTTTTTTTTTTTTACAACATACAGATAACTATTACTATGTAGAGACAACTTTTCTTAAAACAGGAATTAGAAAAATTATAACTTATTAAAATTGTAAGTTTATTCTTATTTATAACTATTCCAAATTGGGATAAAATTTTTTATGACTATGTAGATTTATTCCTATGTAAGGCAACTTTCTTAAAACAGGAATTAGAAAAATTATAACTTATTAAAATGTAGAGTTTATTCTTATTATAACTATCAACATTGGGAATAAAATTTTTTATGACTATGTAGAGTTTATCCTATATAAAATATCACTATGAGGATTTACTGTTATTTAACAGAAGACAAAATTTGATAAGAAGAGCTTCTATCGCGCTGTGTGTATCCTTAAAGGAATATATTTAATATTTTTACGAGTGTTTGAATATAATCTCATTATAAGAGTAAAAATCATATATTTTTATATTCAAGTTGTTCTTAATATTATATTAAAAACCCCTTTGTAATCTTTGATTTGCCTTTTGCCATCAAGGGGTGTTGGCCTTCACCAAATCCACTCCAATTAATTAAAACCAAATTAATTACGCGCTAACTAATTATTAATTGCAGCTGTTGGCCGTTAATTAAGACACGGTTTTGCGCATCCCTTCTTGCTTAATCACATGCCCTAATCCTTTTCTTTATCATTTAATTAAACTATAAATACATCTCAATGTCTTCACATTTCAAACCCAAATTCTCAAACCCTTTTCATGGATTCATCTTCATATTCTCTCAATTTTATTCATCCTTCTTGTCTTCATTATTCTCAAGCACTTCCAGAAAGATAGGGTCTTGAGCACTAGGGTTTTTGCTAGTAAAGGAAATCGTGCACCGGATCATCATCGTCGCATCATCATCATTGTCACAATTATTGTCGATTGTCGATGAGACATGATCGTTCTTCGAAAGAGGATCCATGAGATGAAGATGGTGGAGAGGAACTACGAGGCGCTGACGATTGGATGCAATGGGAGAAACGTTACTATACAAGTTACGATTCAATATTGTGAAGCTTTAGGGGTTTTGCAAGGTAAATAATGAATACAAGACCAAGTTTGGCTTTGGGGATTGTCGTTTTGATGATTTTGAGTGTGCCAATTTCTTCTGCCATGGCTTTTTTCAAATTTTGGAGATAACTAAAGGGATTTTAGCTGGGATTTCTATGGTGTGATTAAGATAGTTAATTGTTCGTTGTTTTTGTTGTAAAAATCCATGTGGCTGACAGTCATAAATGAAGTATTTCATTTTATATTTATATATGGTCCATCCTTTAATTAAATTAATTACTCTTAAGTCTCTAATTATGTGGCGAGGTGGGGTGTAGTTTGCACTACAATTTTCAGAAGGTCTGTCTATATCTCTTCCTAATCTTCAAAAGAAATTGAGAAATTCTTTGGATCTTGAATTTATAAGAACAATCAATTAAAAACATATATACTCAAAAATATTTTTAACCAAATAAAACATTAAATCAGGACATGCATTACAAGCAATCAACCTCGTTGATTCCAATAAGAATAGTCAGTAAGTGAGAGTTTTGGTAGATTAGGATGAACATAAATCGACCAACTCGATAAAAAAAAATTATATTTAATTTCAAGTTACGATGATTTAATTGCAATCAAAAGATTTGTGAGGACAAGTCAAAGATTTGCGTTGAAAAATTAAAGAAGCTAGAGAGTAGCTAGCTCCATAAGCATGGCTTCTTCTCATAATAAATGATTAAATATCACATGTGAATAATTAAAATTAAACCCTAGATTAATATGCATAATAAATAATCAAAATAATAGCACAACAATGGTTGATCCATGTGTTTCAAATACTTACAATATCATCTAACATAACACGAAACCAATTAAGAAATTTGGTTTGCACAGAGAAATTAAATGACAGCTGGGATCCAACTAGGTTTTTATACTTTCATTACTTGATCTCCATCTCCAGTACCGATTAATTAAGCTCCCTCTTCAATCTTGATCCCCTTTTAGCCCTAATCTCTGTAATCAAAAACCACTAAACAAGCACACTTCAAGTTAATAATCCAAATATGAACCATAAATCATGCAAATAAATATTATAAATTTAAGTAAACTATACATGTCTAGATATTCAGTATGAAGATGGAAGAGCAAATGATCATGGTTCAGAATTATTAAATTCGCAAATTATGTGGAAATATAAAAATTTAACTATGATGGATGAGATGAGATTAATTAATTCAAGAGAGAGGGAGCTCCTTCAGTCCAAGACGTGACAGCCATGGCTGAACTCAGCTCCTGCATCGTGGATCAGAAACTCATCATTAATTAAGTCTTGTAATGATTCTCTCCATGATCGATCCATCTTCTTCTTCTTCTGCTGATGATGATGAGCTCTTGAACCAACGAGTCAGCAGCTAAATATCAGCCTTCCACTGCCTCGAACTGACTGAAGAAAGCTCCCTTCACTCATTTACAAAACCCTAATTAATTAAAGAACCCTAAAGAGAAACCATATTTTCAAAGAAAAATAAAAATTATGGGGGAGACTTAGAAATGGAAGGTACGAGGAAGGAGATGAATGAATGAAGGTATAAATAGAGAAAAAAAAAATTAAGAGAATATTTTTAAAACGCCGACATGCAAATCTAGACACAGGCTGAGCTCTAGATTTAGGGCAGCAATTAACAGAGTTAGAAAAATATGTCGAAATTTTTGGCCTTTCAAAATGGGGAAGACGACGTCACACTTCCAAAATTTTCGTACGTGTAGTCGCTAAATATATCATTCATACAGCTGGATGGCTCAAAATCAAAATATTAAGTGAAACGTAGAAAACCCTTCTCTCCTTCTCTCTATCTACGCGCATTCTTCTTTTCTTGCTTGGCCTTTGCTTGCTGCTAGGGTGCCACCTCTCTTCCCCTTCATTATTAGTTACTGACTTGATTCTGAATCATATATATGTGTACATATATGCCAAAGTTTAAAGAGAACAGTTCACTACTGTAAATACATTTGCAAATTATAGAAATGGATCATTTTTATTATTACTTCTAATAATAGACTTAGATTTGTGTAATATAATGAATAATGATTACGAAGGGGGTGTTGAGGATCTAATTGGATGTTTGCAAAAACCTAAATGTCTATTAAAACAAAGTTAAGCGACAAAGGAAATAATAATCAAACCACACACAAGGATTTATAGTAGTTCATTTACTGTGTGAGAGTTATATCAGTTTAGTCTTTGCGGAATTTCATTATAAAAATTACAAGAATTCCCTCTCAAGTCTCTCATTTAGCGATTCTCACACTCTCGGATTTACACCCTTTATAGTGTCTAGGACGTCCCTCACTCTCCTAATGTAATACAAAGTCATTAGGGTTTTAAATACTCTTACGCTGAAAAAAACATTTTTTTTTTTTTTTTACTGAAATAGAGATTTGGATTTTTACAGCGAGTTAGTTGGAATTGTTAACTACTTCAACAATAAGGAATTACGTAGACGCATTCGGGGGTCTTTGGTACAGGCGAGGGTTGAGGGGGCAACACCCCTGGGCTCATAGTCAGTTTGGCATTTCCATGAAGAGTCGCTGAATGATTTATTTAGTTAATATTCATTATTAGTTTAGTCTAAGAATATGAATCCTTATAATATTAGGATTTACTTTTAAACTAGTATATAAATAAACTTTCTTTTGTGTGAGTGTGATAGCAAATCATGGGACAATTACTTTCATTGTAATGAGAGAAGTGACAATATTGATATAATATTGATTTTGCTAGACGTAACTTGTTAATTGGTAAACAAGATAAATTGCACTCTATATTTTTTTCTCTTTACTCGATTATTGTGGTGTGTTTTTGTCTTGATTTGTATACTAGTATTGTTCAAGTTAGCTATTAGAATTGTTAGCGAATTTTGTGTATAGTGAACTGTCGCGAGACATTTGCTACAGTGAATACGTGTTTATTGCTAACAAATATGGAAATTATGCTTCATTTCATTCCATTCCACTTGAATTTTGCTCCACAACTCAAAACTAAGATGAAGGTGAAAAAATCTTTTTTTTTTTTTTTTTTTTTTTTTTTTTTGATCTTAGTTGATTCTTTCTTTCAAGGGCTTCGATTTGGTTTTAAAGTTTAGACGAGATTGAATCTTTTCTCTCAAGGGTTTCGATTTGGTTTTAAAGTTTAGACGAGATTGGCCTAGTTAGTAAATTCGTGAATAAAACGAGAATTATACGGCTATTATATGCCCGCCGTATAATTCACGTATCATTATCGAATTTCTGTATTTATCAACACATCTGTATTATTCGCAAACTATATTTTCATACGTTTATTCATGAATTATTCATATTATTACCATATTTTATCAGTATATCGTATTATGCCGTATTTTATCAACACATTCATATTATTCGCAAATTGAATACTTTATATTTGAAATGTTATATTGATTTTAATCAGGTGGTCCATGAAAAGTGTTAAAACCAGAATTGATATTGCCTTTTTTTCAAAATGTATTATTGACAATGTACTGTTATACCCATACTGTATTTTTCCCGTATCGAAATTTTATGACTGAATATTTACAAACATATTTTTACTATTTGTCATATCATACCTGTAAAATTTTCATACTTTTTTTTTGTCGTACTCTATTTACTAATTAGATTCAAGGGTTTCAATTAGTTCAGAATTAAGGCAAGTATAATTTATTTTTTCTTTTTCAGGGGTTTGATTCGGATTTGAGTTAAGACCATATAAATCTTTTTCATTTCCAAGAGTAGTCTCAATTCAGGTTTGGTACTAATTAAAGACAAGTCTGAATATATTTTTTCAAGAGTAAATATTTATATAAAATTATTTTCACCGGTTGATGCGATAACTATGTATATTTGACATATCATGTATTCTAATTTCTTTAAATTATTTTAATTTCATATTATACAATCATATTAAAACAAATCGTTATATATATATATAATATATATAATATATATTATATATATAATTATATTTCCTTTTTCAAAAGTCTTGATTCGTTTAGAATAAGGACAAGTCCGAATCTTTCTTTTCAAAGGTCTAAATTCAAGTTTAGAGTTAAGATAAAGTTGCATAGACTAGACATCAACAAATAGTCTTTATATTAAAAAAATCATTAGATTGTGAGTTCTCAGTATGTTCCAATGAATCTCAAACTAGAGAAGTAGCACATTTGTGATAGGCTCAGAACAAGTTTGATTCCTTTGCAAACAACTCATTGTATAATTAATTGGCTTAAAATATCAACTTAATTAGAAATCTAATACTTTCCCGTTCCACTTATAATAACTCGGTGGTGTTTGAAACTTTGAATTGAGAGTACTGTTTCAAACTTCAACCTGAATACATCATACATGAACATGAAATGGAAATAAAGACAAGGCTACAGAAAAGCTATGAAACTTTGCAGTAAAATTGACGGACGAAACCAGAGAAATTTGCCTGAAATGACAACTCATGCATAGAAGTATTTACATATATAATTAATTACTTCAGTTATCATTATGATTATCACCATCACAGCGTGTGATTCCCTTCTTACAATTCTAAGGTGCAAATGATATCACAGACCCCACAGCAGCAAATCAACTGTGAGTGAGACATGAAGTCTTCTGCAAAATCAATAACTCCATAGAACAAAGCAACAAAAACAAAAGCATCCCAAACCCCATCAACCAAAACCAACGTACACTGGTCACACACTGTTGCAACAATAATATTCTTATAAATTTGAGTAATTTCTGACTATAGTTAGAAATGAACTAGCTCGGTTAGAATAGAATTCCACCTTTGCTCCAATAGAAACTGTATATAGTTAGTAAGAACTAGAATAGTTAAGAAGGAATCATGGTCCGCAGAATACTGAAAAAAAGTTTATCACTTGTCATTTCACGAGGGTTAAGTACAGATACAGTACTCTACTCGCTGTTTTTTTCCCCTTAAAGTTTACGTCAGGTGTGAATTGCTTTGCTGCTTCTGGTTAATTTCAGCGTGTACGAGACTGTATGAACTCAGAAATTTCCCACATATATATAATATATATATAATATATATTTTTTTTCTTACAATAAGTTTACCCTTTTGTACTGCTAATTCATAGCATGCGAAGCCTGCAAGATATAATTTCTGATATAATTTCCAGAAATATCGACTAAAACATTGACACCAAAAAAATGTTAAACTGAGTTTTATGCAAGAAATTAAACAAACTATATTGAATTATTTAAATATGTATAGAAAGCATTAGTTTTGAACATTCTTACGCAGCCATCTTATGCTTATTTTTTTTTTTATTTTTTTTGTTTTAGGAGAGAGGTATTCAAGCTATATTAGAGCATATTATTTTCAGGTCACGGAATACTCAACAAGAGCCATAGAACACTCAACAAGCCTCTAATGGATCAAGATAATTGTGCAAATAGGGAGTATCTCTCTTATAACTCGAACACACAAGACCTTCCTTAGTAAGTTAACCCTAACAATTAAGGTTGTCATCCGACCACAAAGAGAGAGTATATGCTTTCTATTACTGTGACGAAAGTTAGGGTATAGTTTAAGAAAACAAGTTTAAGTTTTTACTAAAAGCTATAGTTTTTAACCCAATGGTAAATGTCTGATCCTACAAGGTGACATCAAGAAAGGTGCCGATCGAGGAGATAATTGTTGGTTAATTGGCCAACATCTATCATACCAAAGGCCTAGGGGGCGATTACCTCGAACTATTAGTGGAGGGTAATAGTTTAACGAAATAAAGTTATGCCTCTACTAAAAACTATAACTTTTCGTTTCATGGTAGGCATCAGCGTCAAATGCCCTAATAATTCCCTTAATTTCTGTAAAGATCCGCGAAAGATATGGTTTGAGTTCATTGCAGCAGATACATAAGCAAACCATTCAAAAAACTTGTTCTTTTTTGTTTTTTCATGAAGTTCAAATTCTGGATTTGAATGGGTAATTTGAGATCTCTTATAATAGCTATAGTCTCGAATGCAAACCTTTCTTAAGTGCTATTTTTTCTTTCGGGTTATTTTCACTTTCATTCTTAAAGTTTAAAGTATATTGCACTTACCTTCAATACTATGGACACGAATAGTTTAGTCTAATTAGATATGAGACTTTTGGAATATTATTAATTAGGGTTTAAACTTTTAGGATTTATCAATAGAGGACAGAAGCTAATAATTATTCATTAAGGGTTATAACAATTACTTAGGGTTAGATTTAACTTTGTATAAGGGTAAAGATGTTATTGAACAAATTCAAATTATTCTTTTTACAAAATAAATAATATAAATTAAGACTAACTGACAGATTTATATTATCCCTTTAAAAAAAAAAAAATAATGATTTTTTTTATTTTATTTATTCATTCTCTTTATTTAAAATTTCTTTAATTTTTTTGTTTTTTGGATCCTTTGAAATAAATTGGTTTTGGTCTCTTTTTAGTTTTCCAAATTTTTAAAATTTAGGTTTTAAGAACTAAATTCACTTCAAAAAAAAAAAAATCAAGGGCATCTAAGTCATTTTATCATTTTCCGTTAAAGTTAACGGCGAATAATGATTAGATGTCCCCTTATTGAACAAATCGTAACTTTTGTCCTTCCACTAATAAAGTTTGAAAAGTTTATACCTTAATTGATAATATCCCTGAGACTTTCAATAAAAAGTCTATAACTCTATTGTCTTATTTACATGTTATTAGAAATAAAAAAATTTAAAAAATGTGTTAAAAATAGTCAAAATTATATGGATATCAATAATTACTCTTATGAAAATATATTTTTTTTTTTTTTAAGTGCACAGTATATTTTTTTTACTTTTTTTTTTTAATAATTTATTCATTTCTAATAAATTGTATAAGACAATGGGTATATTAGACTTTTATGAAAATTCTCACGTGATTGGACTAAATTGTTTGTATCTCATAATACAAGAAGTAAGTGAATATGCTTCAAACCTTAAGATGAAAGTGTAAATAACTCTTTTTATTTCATTATTTAGGTGTATGTTTAGCCTTGGGTTTGGGCTTTGGAATACCCTAAGCCCATTACATTTATCCATGAATGTTTCAAATTTGGGCCACTTATGTACTTCCTAAAAGCCCATTAAATCACTTTTTTATAAATGGGACGATGAATGTCTGAATGTCCCCACCTAAATATGGGAATTCTTTAGAGAAATTATATATTTAATAGTAAACTATTATCACAAGTGATATTTTTCATAAGAGTATGATTGTTATCCAGATATAATATGGACATTTTTAGCCCATTAATAACGTTAATTTTCAAATAACTTGTTATTAGTTTCAATTTAATTTCTTTATATAGTTCATATATTCAAGTTTGACGTTATATATTCAAGTTCCAATTAGTCTTTTAGTTGAAATATAATCAAACTTGAATAATTTCTCATAAATCTTCTCTTTCTCTTTCATTATTTAACTTGATAATTAACTGATACCGGTATTCGTAAAAATCACGAAGATCCTAAGAGGCTAACACCCTCTAAACAAATTTAGAGTTTTATCCTCCATGAACTACATCAGTTGGTATCAGAGCCGAATAATCCTTTACACAAACCCTTCCATTTTCAAATTCCTTTCAAACACCCTTTCCCCACACACAAAAACTTTTTCTCAGTTAATTTATTTTATTGAGTTTGCAATTTTTTTGGTATCCAGGGTCAGAGGTGTTTGAGTCAGCTTACTACACTTTAACTAATTTAAGACCCTAAAATTAACAGCTAACAGCCTCCAATGTCTACCTTTATTAATATCGTAAGAATTTGAACTCAAGACCTCTTAAATAATATATCTAAGAGTCATAAGTCAAGCTATCTAACGTTAGTTAGTTACTGTAGTTCATAGAAGCAGATTGCAGAGTTTTTGTTTTCGTCCAGGTGTAAAATTTTTAGTCCCTTAATTCTATTTTATTTCAATCAGCCCATTTTGTAGCTTACTTCGTTTCAGTCTTCTATTTTCGTGAGTTCTGAGTTCAAGTCTTATTTTTCCAATTTAGTCCCTTAATTCTATTTTATTTCAATCAGCCCCATTTGTAGCTAACTTCGTTTCAGTCTTCTATTTTCGTGAGTTCTGAGTTCAGTCCTGCGAGTCTTATTTTTCCAATTTAGTCCTCTCAATTATGTAATTTTCAATTTAGTCCCAAAAAACATAAGTGCCGTCCTAGAAGACAACCACAAATCCAACCCAAAGTCAAGCTGAAGCTATAGCTAGGTTGACTCAGCAAGTGGAGATGATAACTCAACAAGTGGCCACTATATTAGAATCAAGTAGTGCTCAACAACTCGTTCTTTATTCCACGCCGGAATATGTCTGAACAGAATCAAGAAAGAAGATGGGAAGCCGGGTTCAAGGTGGGCATCCCTAAGTTCCATGCAAAAAGGCCTTTGGATTAGCGCGGTCGAAGAAATATTCGAGTTCAAGGAAGTGTCGGTCAGCAAGCTTCTTTAGTTGCTACTACATTTCGCTGAAGGGCTGCAGCATGGTGGCAACAAACTAAATTTACCAGACTGAGACAAGGAAAGAAAAAGATGGAATCATGGAAGAAATTGAAAAAGCATATATCTGTTGCCTTTTTGCCTCAGAACTATACTAGATTGTTGTATCAATAATTACCGACCATTTACATTTAGTGGTGTTAAGATTGTTTTAATACCTAGTGTAACAAATTGTACATTGAAAACGTATCGGAAAGGTCTTAGACTTATAAAAGAGAAGAATCCTTCCACCTAACAAGTTAGCCTTTTGAGTGTAATACTTCCAACTCGTAACATTAGTCGAGATTCAAGACGTCTCTCATCAGTCATCCTCTAATCATCCCACCTTGCTTACTACAATACCTAACATGCTTTTGATGATAGATCCTCGCGCACAAGCAAATGCAATAACAAAACGACAACATCATGTGGATTCCAAATTCGAGGGCGAATTCCTCCATGTTGGGGGGGAATGATACAAACCATATTATATTAGGATTATTTAGGAAAAGAGGTTTTATTATTTTCTCATTTTTAGGTTTTCCTAATTTTGTTTTTCTGTTTCTATTTTGTTTAGTAGTCTTAATTTGATATTAATTCTTGTTGTTTAGTTCCTTAATAGACTTAGGATAGTAATACCTATAAATTGAGTTGTTTTATAGCCTTAAAGGCATATTTTTTTATTCAATAAAATTGTTTGTTTAGAAACTCAAAGTTTTGAGTTCTTTTTATTGTTTCTTGGCAATCTGGCGTGAATGGACGATCATATAACCGACTACAAATTTACTTATTTATAGAAGGGGAAGACTAATGAGAGCCGGAATTGGTACAAAGTTGGCCAAATCAACCACAACAAAGTTCCAAAAACAGGGAAATTTAAGATGGTTAAAATGATTTTTAATCTAGTTCTTGATCTTGCGTAGCTTAAGCTTTTGTTTATAGAGCACAAAGCAGTAGGAAACCCAGTCTGTTCTTCGGAGATATTTCAACAGCTATAAGACCCTTTCTAGTACAAAAGTAATAACAAATTAATTAAGATAAACTCATGTATTGATAAATAAGTAAACAACCACCACTGATAAATAAAAGATGTTTTATCATAGCAACAGTGATTTACAACCAATGAACATGTCAAATTATCATCTGAGATAAACAAAGAAGAATAAATGAAAATCACATAAATGTATTATTTTCTACCATTATAAAATGTGAGTCAAGCAAACTGGCGTTATCTCTATCAAAGTTCTTGTTAAGGTCCATTCAACATTCACCTTTGGTAATCCAAACAGAGCATATATGTTATTGCAACTCATTAACTTTCTAAATCACTGGATTCAAATAAATTAACAGTTAAAGAGTTTGCAGTAACCATCATCAAATCACAGTAGTATACAATAGCGTAACCAGCAAGAATATGCAATTTATCCATGAAGAACATGAACCATTCAAACTATTAAGTGAACTCAGAAAGCCACAATAATAATTGTGAAGGATTTTTGGGTCATCCAAAAAGTACAAATTTGTGATGAAATTTGGAAACAGAAATCTAAAGAGATTGAGCCTTCAATCTACCTTTTGCACAGAACTGAAGATAAATGATTGATTAGTTGTGAGCTGTGCCATACAAAGCAATTAGCAATCAGACGTCAAAAACCTTCAACAAGAAAAAAAAAAAAAAAAAAAACACCAACAAAAGGGAATGTGTCAACAAAAGTTTGTAAATTCCAGTTCTAATCATCCAACATAGTTATAACCACCCATATTTCAGAAGAAATGCAAGCTAAAACAAATTTGACTGATATTTGTTCCTATCATGCAAGAGGTAAAACCATAAGAATAATATGAAATTCTGTTGGATACCAGTACATGGTCGGCCACCTGAACATAACCACCAGTTTTCCAGATTTGTAGTCAAATACCAACTTGTTGAAATGCATAACACATTATCTAGACTTCTCAATGCCCTCTCAAACTAACCTATTTCACAAACACGCACAAATAAAAGAAAAAACTTGATTCTGAATTGCTAGTCTCCTAAGTCCTACTGGATCATATAATAAACATAATTCATCAGGTCACTTATCTGCTTGATACTCATAAAGCTGCTGTGCACAATCTCTTGAGTTCAATAAATGTCATTACTAGTTCTTCTTCATCTCTCAAAACCTTTTCATCAAATAAGAAATAAAGTTTCAATCCAATGCAAATTTGAGCTCAAAATGAGTCAATTTTCTAACAGTATCACATTTAACAACGTAGTATTCTAACTAGAAATTATCTTATTGTTCTTAATCATATCCACGACTTTTATTTAAGTTGATCTCCAAAAACTTGGGCATAAGTCAAAAATAAAGGTTATAACATGTATCATGCAACAAAGGATTAAAAATATTTAGTTCAACAAGAATGTCAAAGTTTAAGAAAAAAAAACAAAGTAACCCCCTTAACCTGTACTCGAGCAGATCCACAATCTGATTTTGACATCTTAAATTCTTCTCTAACTTTGGAAGCTCAATTTTAATTTTTTCAGCCAAAGACATGTTATCTGGGACTGGATGGAAATACTGCATCAAACATATTCTAAAACCATATATAAAATTACTAAAAAATCTATATTATCAGTAACAAAACCACTCTTCCTTCAATATATGTTCCTTGGAAGACGCATCATAAATTGGTGTCTGATCTAACTGACCTAATATATCAAGTCCTGGCCTGAAATGCAATAACATACAAAAATCATTACAGGAAAAACTGAATTCGCCTAAAAAGACTTCCACAAAAAGAAATTTAATGATGAAGCAAACTCACTCTATACTTCTGGCTTTCTCATCACTAGAAATCTTTGAGTTTAGCCAAGCTCTCCCTTAATCTCCGAATGGAACACCAGCAATCGATACTCTCTCCTCTCTTTCATTTAGCTCCGCCAGTGGAAATCCTCCTGCCTATCCTCCCCTCACAACTTCTTCAACTATCCCCCAATTCTCCATAGCTACATTTCACAAACTCCGTCCTCATAGCTTGCTATCTCAAATCTCTCCTCCCTCATCTCCTTCCCAAACTCCGACGCCGGAAACCTGGGTCCCAATATCACCGTACTCCGGTCTTGTGGCTTCAGTTTCAAAAGATTCTTGAAAGCCGACAACGACAAAAACAGCAGCCACATTGCCCTCAACACTACTATCACTACTACTATTTGATCTCATTTTTTCTAAACTCTCTCCAATTGCTCAAAAAGAGAGCTTCCACTAGGTTTCGGATCGCTGTTTGCGTATCTTTGTAAATTTCTTGAAACGAGGACGAATGGTTTGGTCCCGGGTGTGTGGCACGGAGGAATGCTGCCGTAACTCGGCGAGATTCTTTCTGATCTCTTCGAGCGAAGCTGATTCGGAGGGAGCCGCTCTAAAGAACGGCGAACTGGCAGCATTTTGGTTCTGTTGTAGCTGGGACGGTTTCTGCGGCTTGCTTTGAGATCACTTGAATAAGAGTGTTGTGTGAAGATTGTTCGGAAGAGGAGTCGTTGTTGTTGTTGCTTTCAAATGATCTCATTTTCCTTAAACTCTCTCTAATTGCTCAAAAGAGACCTTCCCCCTAGTTTCCAATCGCTAGTTGCGTCTCTTTGGTAAATTTCTTGAAACGAGGACGAATGGTTTGGTCCCGGGGATGGTGGCACGGCGGAACGCTGCCGGAACTCGGCGAGATTCTTTCTGAACTTTCGAGCGAAGCTGATTTGGAGGAAGCTGCTCTAAAGAACGGCGAACCTGTAGCGTTTTGCTGCTGTTGTAGCTGGGACGGTTTCTTGCGGCTTGCTTGACATCACTGAAATAAAGTGAGTGAAGATTGTTGGGAAGAGGAGTCGGTGTGTTGTTTTCAATGATCCATTTTCTTAAACTCTCTCTAATGCCTCAAAAGAGACCTTCCCCCTAGGTTTCCAATCGCTGTTTGCGTCTCTTTTGCAAATTTCTTGAAACGAGGACGAAGGGTTTGGTCCCGGGGATGGTGGCAAGGCGGAAAGTTGCCGGAACTCGGGAGATTCTTTCTGAACTCTTCGATCGAAGCTGATCGGAGGGAGCTGCTCTAAAGAAAGGGAAACGGTAGCGCTTTGCTGCTGTTGTAGCGGGACTGTTTCTTGCGGCTTGCTTTGACATCACTGAAAAAAGAGTTGAGTGAAGATTGTTGGGAAGAGGAGAAGCGTGTGTGTTGTTGTTTTCATTGTTGTCGTTTTGGGAAGTTGAGAGAAAGGTGAATGAGTATGGGTTAGAGAGGGCTCCGGGTTTGCGTTTACAGAGAAGAGAGCCATCAAAGAGTGAGAGTGATGAAATGGAGGCTAAGGTTTTCAAAATGAAGGGTAAAGAAACGAGGGTTTAGTGGCTTCGGTTCGAGAGTTGGACCGGGAATTTGACCCGGTTTAGAGAATTATTGTAGATAAATTTTTATTTTAAAGTTTATAAAAAAATTATGTAATAGAGTAATGCTCACCCAAATTTTACACCGAATTTTTGTACTGATGAACATAGCAACTAGTTAGACGCAATCACATTAGAGTCTTTCGTGAATGAACGACCATCCAATATTTATGGACGTCCATATTTAATGGAATCTTGTTCATATTATATGAACGGGTGTCAATTTACTCCGTCTAATTTTTTTTTTTAAATAATGGACGCGTTTATTTACTATGGACAATCCAAAAAATTTTAAAAGCAAAAAATTGGGTGTCCGTGATTATCAGACAGTCGTTCACTTATAATGGACACCCTGTCTATGAGAAAATAACAATGGACTTCCGTTTATATAATATGAACGGGAGTCAATTTACTATGAACGGACGTTCACCTAGAATAGACACTCATTTATTGTTTAAAATAAAAAAATTTAAAATAAAAATTATAGACGTCCTATATATTATATGAACGGAGCTCCATATTCAATGGACATACGTCCTTTTAGATGTACGCTTGTACATTGTTTAATTTAAAAAATTAAAAGTAATTGTTTAATTTACTTTGAATATAGATGGACGCTATCTTCATTCAATTTTTCTCTATATTCAAAGTAATTGGATAAGCTTAATTAAATTTTTGTCTATATTCAAAATAATTAGACAAGTGTCATAAGAATATGACACTAACTCAATTAGGAGGAAGACTCAATTTTGTCTATATTCAAAGTAATAGGCACTAACTCAATTTGTTAATATTAAAAGATGGACGCCCATCCTCTTATACAATTTATGCCAAATTTTTTTAGTTTAAACTATAAACGGGTGTTCATTCTAGATAGATGGTCGTCCATATAATATAGACGAGAGTCTATTTCAAATGAACGGTTGTCTAATAATAATGAACGGTCCTCCATATTTGATGAACGACTATTCATTCGTAGAATATTTGTTAACGTGATACGTGGCTCGTCTGATTCAGTGAACACGTTGTTCGGTGTCAAAATTTGGTGTAAAACGTCAGTGTCCGTAGCATTTTTCTTATGTAATATATAAGATCAAAATTTGAAATGTTTGATTGTGTTCAAGATTATCTAATGCAAGTAATATTTATCATAAATAATGGTGGTTTAGAGTATCTATCTTAACTAAGTAAATTTTCTCTAATTATATCTATAAATTAAGATTATATAATTTTAAAAAGTAATACTACACATATAAAAAAATCTTATAAAGATTTCTATATAAAATCATGTGGGCAAAAAATTATAAAGGTATAAATATGATGAATTTGACTTTTTGTATATCAGATCACTCTGTGTAAAAATGTTAGATTTTTTCCTACACCATATCACTTTGTTAACTGGGCAAGCATCAAATTTGGAAGCTATATCTTTGGCTTGCAGTCTGGGTTAGAGCATGGTCCTACTGGAAATAGACTACTTAGATTGTATTAAGGCCTGCAAGAAGTAAAATGTTTTTTTTGGGAGATTGATGGAATTGTGAGATATATTCACAATCTAGCCTACAGATGCTCCTCATTGGGTTTCAATGCACCAGAAGAAAAGTTAATTTGTTAGCTCATGAGGTTGCTAGGTTAGCAACATCAGATTCTCTCCCTATGAATTGGTTTATGTATGTTATGTCTGTTATGGAATGGAAGTTTCCTTCAAAACAATATATATAGTGAAAAGAGTAATTTGCCCTTCTATATTTTAAGAGAGCTTGGATGACAATAGGAATGCGTTTGGTTCAAAGAATGTTGGATTACTGAGAATGTTATATTAATGGAAAGTTAGATTACCTTAAGGGGGCGTTTTGTTGGGGATAATGTGGGATTACTGGAGTTATGTCATCTTATATTATTTAATTGCCACGTTTTTTTGTCAAGTAATATAAGATTCCGGTAATCTTCAAATGCCATATTTGTTACTGTTGGTAATATTGGAGGTAATCTGATTACCTCAATTTTCTTAGGTATTCTAAGATTACCAGGGTAATCTTTTTTTTTTTTTGTTACAATTCTATCCCATATTAATAAAATTTTAGGACAGTAATGCCCTTATTTTTAAATTTATTTACATGAATATGACTTTTACTTTTTACCCCAATTAATTAACTTTTTGGACAAAATTACCCTTAAATTCAAAACAAATTGCAGCCCACCCAGGCCACCACTCCCACCCCCCTGCCGCCGGCAACCACTGCTGCCAGAATGACGCACGGAAGGTCGAAAACGACCCCCGTGCGTCACTATAGCCATTCCGGCCAGATCGTGACAAATCTGGCCGTTGATGGCCATATCTAATTTGGTTATTGACGGCCAGATCGATGGCCGTTAACTGATACCTATCTTTTTATTGATGAGTATTGATTAATGTATAATTGAATACTTTATGTTTTTATTTCATATTTTGGATTCAGCATTTGCAAATAGGTAATTTAATTTGTTTTTAACACAAAGAATACAACAACAATACCCAAATAAAAGAAAAATATAGCATGAAATTATATGTAAAATAATAAATATTTGAATTTAGGGACTTAAATGTAAAAAATTGAAGAATTTAGGGGTGCATTTGAAAATCAGTTTGAAAACCGGATAACCGAACCGAATATTCGGTTCGATTTAAATCCAGTTTCTCCTATAAACTGGACCGATTTTTGTTTACATTTTTGTCTTTACCGAATAATTGGTTCGGTTAACTGGATTATCCCGCCTCTAACCAAACGCCCCTAGGGGTTATGTGAAAACTTTGACTTTTGGAAATTATTTAAGGGGAAATAATTTTCTCTCTTTTATTTTTATAGTTAAAATAAAAAATCGATAACGGAAATTGAGAATAGGCAATACAAATAAAAAAATGTTTAATACCTCTGTATTAAAATCTTACCGTATAGAGATTTTATATTACGTTAGTATTCTCTATAATAACAAATCATATCATATAATGTCTTTAAAAAATTCATTCATATAAATACAGTTTAATACTATTCTATTCAATTTTAAAGACAGTCGTATAAGTTTTTATATTTATCATTCATTCTATGACACAAGAAAATGTCAATCTAAGAACTGAAAAAAAAATAGAATAATTTCATACTATACAAGAGACATATTGATTTTTTTTGTTGATTCTTCACCAAATTCAAACAATCTTTGGGTATCATATTACTTTGATGTTAAACATGCAAAATAGTAATAATACTAATAAAAACCTTCCAATAAAAATAAAAACAAACTTTCATACTTATGTATACTGCACTTAGATGATCTTTACAAGCAAAGCTACACCGGAGGCGTAAGCTTGATTGTTATCGGAACCCTAACTGGGAAAAAAGCTCTAGTAACCCTAACAAGGCCACGGTCAAGACCCCCCCCCGAAAACGGACGCTCAGCCGTAATTTGCTTCTTCTCCTCCTCCGTCAAGACCTTTGGTTTACCGCTCTATTGTCCATTCTCATGAATTGAAATTTCAAAGTAACATGGAGATATTATCATAATATTTTTTTTCTATCAGATTCTAAACGAATAGGAAGAGAACAAGAATCAGATATCTATTATGAGTTTGAGACACGATAGGATACATGGTTTGGAGAAGATACGAAGTTCTGAAATCTGTCGATTGGTTCATCCAAATGACATTATATCTAGCCATGGATTCCAGTGCGAAGCTAGAGAGCTTTATAAGATCAGGAAATCGTTTTATGAGAGAGAGGACGAATCACTGAAAAGAGGATCCTTGTTGTTTGTTCCCGAAGGATGTGGAAGCTTGATAGTTGCAGAGGCAAAATTTCTTTAGTTTTATATCTATGAATTGGACTAATTAGTCGACGGCATGGGTGAAGACCATAATGTAAAAGCTTAAACGCCAAATGTTCAGTTTCATGTTCCTGATTGTAATAGTGAAATTAAGTGACATGTTATAGCTACCACCAGATAAATTGCAAATTCTGTTGAGAGATTTTTTTGTCTTTGGACTAGTTGTAGAGAGCTTAGAGAAAAGAGTAATTTTACACATATAAAGGAATCTTACAAAGAGTTATATATAAAGTGTTGTAACAGAAATTGAATGGAGGAGTGAATAACGAATACGATTGAGTTTGACTTTTTATTAGAGGTGGAATAAATGGGCCGGGATAGGCGGGTCAGCCCTAACCCGGCCCGCATTAAGGAAGGTTCAATCCAGACCCCCTAAAAGGCAGGTTGGGTTGAACCAGACCCGCATGTACTCCGTTAGGCGGGTCGGGTTTTAATATGGCAAACCAACAGGTTACTTTTTAAAAAAAAAAAAAAAACTGCCAACCTGCTAGGTTAGGAGTTTTCAACCCTGCGCCAACGGTCAACACGCCAGTTATAGGAAAAAAATTAAAAAAAATAAATAATAATTTTTTCTTGCAAATACCTCTTTTGCCCTTGAAATATAGTTGTTTTATAGCAGTTGGAATGGTCTTTTTCGTTATTTTCTTTTTCCATTCTTTTCTATAAATAGGCCCTAAACTCTCATATTTTCTCACATCCCAAATTCTCTCATTCTCTCATTTTCTCTAACGTCTATTGAAATTTCTCAATTATTCTCTTTGTTGTCAATTTGCTCTCATTTTAATTTTTATTAGTTTTTGCAATTTTCAATTCATATTTCCAAATTTCAATTCTCCTTCTTTAATTTTTTATTTCTTCTATATCAATTTTTTTTTTTTTAAACTACAATGGATAGATATTTACATCCCATCGATTTCGATGATGAAGGAAATTGCTATCCTAATTCCCCTAAATTTACTAACATAAATGCAGTAAATTCAAATAGTCCTGCTTTCACAGTCTTAGAATCTGATGCACCTCATAATATTCCTCCGATTCCTTCCCATGCTGCTACAGCTCCTGATGGTTCTAGAAGTCGTCCTCGTCCAACTTCACCTCAAGCAGAAGCGAGTTCATCAATTGCTGTCGAAACCAACGATAGGCCCACATCAGACATTTGGGTGCATTTCAATAAGTTTTACGAGACAGAAAATGGAGTTCAAGTGAAGAAAGCAAGATGCAAGTATTGTGGAAATATTTATAAAGCTGATTCAGGTAATGGTACTAGTACTTTAAAAGGGCATGCTAATAAATATATTACTCAACATGGAAATAGAGAAACCAATCAAACTCAAATAACTAATATGGATACTACTTAGCGTTATAATTTTGATGTATATAGAGAACAATTAGATTTATATATTACTGCAACTGATTAACTTATTAATATAGCTGCAGATAAATATTTTGAAAGATTTATTAAAAAATTATTTTTTCCAGGATTTAAAAGTTATTCTAAAACTGCAACTAGAAACAATTTAATAAAATTGTTTGGGAAAATGAAATTAGAAGTAAAAAATAAAATACATACATTTTATATTAGTGTGGCTCTAATCGCCGATATTTGGAGTGGTAGAGCTAAACAAGATTATAATTATGTGACTAGTCATTATTTTGATAACGAATGTAAATTAAATAAATCTTTATTGAGATTTAGATTAATGAATGTGGATCATAGTAGTCAACAAATTTATAATAAAATTGTTGAAATTTTGGAAGATTATGATGTTATTAATAAAGTGATAAGTTTAACTTTAGATAATGCAAGTGCTAATAGTACAGCTATAAATTTTTTTTTTAAATTAATTATCATTTTTATGACAATTTGAATTTTTTTACCAACACTATGCATGTCACATTATTAATTTAATTGTGAAAAGTGGTATGAAAACAATTAGAGATAATATTGATAGAATTAGAGATTTTTTAGCTTGGATTACTAGTAGTAATAAAAGAAATGTTGAATTTCAAGATGCTTATATAAAATCAAATATGTCTCCTAGAACTTTTGCATTAGATATGCCTGTTAAATGGAATAGTATTTATCTAATACTTGATTCATGTTTACCTTATGCAAATATAATTAGTTATTTTGTAGTAAATAATAGAGGTCCTCATTATTTGGTAGAAAATGATTGGCATATAGCTAAAAATTTTCATTCTTTTCTTAAAATTTTTTACTAATCCACTTCACAACTTTTTGGTGTGTATTATCCTACTAGTCTACAATTATAAAAATTTCAGATTTATTTAGAAAAAACATAAACAATGAAATTTTATGGGGACTAATAAAGGCAATGGAAAAAAAAAATTTAAATATTGAAAACCCATTCCTTTTCTTTATTGTTTAGATGCTATATTTGATTCTAGAATTAAAGTAGCAGGTTTAGAAAATGGTTTAGACGTATTAACTGAAAATTTACAAAACGAAGCATATGCCAATCAACTATGAGAGGTAAGAGAGTGTCTTGCTGAAGTATATTTGCAATATGAAAACAGATATAGGAGCCAGCAAAGAGGCGAAATACCCATGCATCAGAAGAAACAAATGAAGACTTCAACTCTTAAAGTGCACTTAATAGGTTGAAGAGGACTCGAACCCGAAGCACAACCTCCTCTTCAAAAGCACCAACAACGAATGTACTGTCCTCTATGCAGTTATAGAGTAATGAGCGTCACCAATATTTGGGAACCACCGAAGTGTTACCAGCAGATCCATAACAAATAGCCAACTTTGATCTCTTAGAATATTGGAAAACCAAAAAATGTATTTTTCTAGTATTATCAAGACTTGCCTTGGATGTTTTCGTTGTTTATGTCTCAACCGTCTCATCCGAACAAACATTTAGTGCAAGTGGAAGAATTTTAAATGAAAGGAGGACTAAACTTTCACAAAAAATTATTGAAGTCCTCACATGTCTTCGAGATTGGGAACGATCACGCCATCAGGATCAATACAAGGTTGTCGACGATACTTTAATAGAATTATTTTAATTTTGTAATATAAATTATACGGATGAGGGAGGTCCTAGTCAACCCCAAAATTAGTTGTTTTGTAAATTGTAACTTGTAAATTAATTGTCAATTATTGCACTCTTTTTTTCTTACCAAGTTTTTGTACCATTGGGTTTTTCTAGGTAAGGTTTTTAACGAGGCAATAATTGTTGTAATTCTTATTTTATTTTTTGATAAATGAATAAATTTAATTTTTCTTATATTACAATTTTATTGTATTAAAATTGAATTAATATTTGAAATGTTAACAAAAAAAAAAAAAATTAAATTAATTGAATTATTGATATTTGAAAAGTTAACTAAAAACAATTACACAAAAGAAAAATTAAAAAACAAAAAAAAAATGTGGGCTAACCCGGCCCGGCCAGCATCATAACCTGCCAGGTTAGGGTTAGCGGGCCGGGCTGGGCCAACCTTTCTAACCAAGAGGCGGGTCGAGTTTGTTGGCGGGCCGGGCTATCACCACTACTTTTTGTATTTACTCTTCTATTCATTTTCTGCCATGTCACCTTGTATAGAAATATTTGTAAGTTTTTTTTTTTATATAACTAGTAGTATTGTAGAGGAAATACAAACCAGTCTATGAAAAGTACAATAATGTTAAAGGTACAAAGAAATTTACAAAGATTTCTTGTATAAAGAGTGATGTAGCAGGAGATGAATGGAAGAGTGAATACAAAAGTGAAACTCATATTCACTCTTTCATTCATCTCCTACCATACACTTTGTACAAAAATCTTTGTAAATTTCTTTGCACCTTTAGCATTACCCTAAAAAATAATCTACCAATTTTAGTCGATCAAAGATCCCTTATGCATCATGACCAAAAACAAAAAAAAAAAAAAAAATCTTCATGTTTGTTGAAATAAAATAATTAAATAACGAATCTAATATTATGGAAGGGCGAACGACATGCACCACCCAAGGTTTGAAGTAAAGACAATGTGGTACCCAGGTAGTTTAGAAAAGACAAATGAGTATTTTTGGCCATTCTCTGTTAAGGATTTCCGTCTATTAAGAGGTAACACTGCTTAAAAGACTAAAATGCCCTTAAAATTTTGCCATGGCAATTAATAATTTTTTTTTTCTTCTCTGCCATTCTGGTTTCCATTTCTTCTTCTCCATCATTCTTTTTTTGCTTCTTATTTTTCTCTTCTCCGTTGGTCTCTAGTTGATGAAATAGATGGACAAAATTGCTCTTTTTCGTTTTCCTTCTTCTTCGCCATTTCGAAATCTTCATTAATTGAATGGATTTCATTACAAAATCCATTAACACGCTGACAAACCAAACCCTAAAACTAACCACCAAAATCTTCCTGTTTTACCATTTGCTGCTCTAGCTGTTGGTTTTGCATATTGGCGGCAAAGAAAAGCACGAGGATATTTCTTTGATTTCTGTTTCAGGCTTTTCCTGATGCCCTGTTTCATCAGTTACTCCTAAAATGGCTCGTCCAGACCATGAAACCAAAAGCGGCCAATCCAAAAGCCAAAGTAACTGTGGGTGAAGACGGCATCTCTTACGTAATCAATGGAGCGCCATTTGAGTTCAAATACAGCTACAAGGAGACACCAAAGGTGAAGCCACTAAAATTGCATGAACCGTACGCACCGTTTGGGCCCACCACGATGTCGCGATCGTGGACTGGGCAAGCCCCATTGCCCGCGAGTAAGAAAAAGTTGAAGGAGTTTGACTCGTTTGAATTGCCGCCACCTAACAAGAAGGGAGTGAAACCAGTGCAGAAGTCGGGTTCCTATTTGCCAGGAAGCGGACCAAGGTACGTGTCATCGAGGGAGGAAATTTTGGGGGAGCCCTTAACCAAGGAGGAAGTTGAGGAGCTAGTTCACTCGTGCATCAAGTCAAACCGGTAGTTGAATATTGGTAATTCATTTTTATTTTGTTTTAGATTCTGTTGTTGAAGACAAAGCTTACAATAATGTTTGCAGGTAGAGATGGTTTGACACATAACATGTTGGATAATATTCATTCTTATTGGAAATGGAGGAGAGTGTGCAAGATTAAGTGCAAAGGAGTCTGTACAGTCGACATGGACAATGTGTGCCAGCAATTAGAGGTTTGTTCATCTTGTTGCTTAAAGAATATGATAATTTTGGGGTGCTTGGATATTGTTGTTTGATTAGTAAGTTGTGTCTATCTTTCATGATTTGGCAGGAAAGAACAAGAGGGAAGATAATTTATAGACGAGGAGGGGTGTTATACCTTTTTAGAGGCAGAAACTATAACTACAGGGCTCGTCCGCGTTTTCCTCTTATGCTGTGGAAGCCTGCCACTCCTGTATATTCGAGGTTGATTGAGAGGGCTCCAGAGGGTCTAACACCGGAAGAAGCTTCTGAAATGCGCAAAAAGGGGAGGACTCTGATACCAATAACAGAGGATCAATCAGTGGTGGGTTGAAGGAGGATATATTATGACCAAAATGGCAGTGAAGCACTAATCTGCAATGATAGCGAAGAGGAAGCAATTGAGGAAGAAGAGGAGAAAAGAGATTTTGTGGATTCTTAAAATTTTATTCTTAGGTTGGTATAATCAAACTATCTGACGTGATCTAAATATTGTGTGTTCTTTAGGAAATCAGAGAAGTTTGATGAGTTGATGGTTGGTACTGTAGAGGAGGCCCTAGAAAATAAGGAGCAGAGCTGAGCTTTTTAGATTTTACTTGGAATGTAGCTTGTTCTTAAGTTCGTTAATTATGGACTTCTGTAACGGTTTTTTCTAGATGAACTTTTATCAAGTGAAGTTTTACTAGTAGTAACACAATTCTTGTAGGAATTTTTGTAAAATTCAATGCCCTTGGTTGCTTGAGTCAAATGTGTTCTGAAGTTTATGTAGCCTTCTCTGTTTCACAATGGTCTGTTGGTGTTGGTTTGTTTATGTTTAGGCATGATACTTGACCATCATTCTTTAACTCATTGTTGACCACCATAGTGAAAATAAGGGTTTACATTCTTTCATTGTTAAACTCACTGGCTCAAGGGTAATGAGAAAAATGAAGTCTTTCATTAATACAGATTGCCTATGAATTTCCTTAGAGCAAACGTCGTCTGTAACGGATTGAGACGCAAAAAATTGTAACCTGGAAAAACTTGTGTTTCAACTACAAAATGAAGTTTACTCACCCTTAATTACATAGGTTTACTATATGATAGATTATCCAATATCTTGGTGTACACAAAAATACTAAAATGTATTTGCAAAATTAAGTAAGCAAAGATTTGTCCTTGTATTGATAGCAAAAGTTCAAACTGAAGGTATACAAAAAATGCAGCACAACTAAAATGTTTAATTTGTGGCTGAAGCAATTGACAAGATGCTTCTATTAGGATCTCCAAAAAGTTGCGTAAGTCTTGAAGTGTGGCATAGTCCTCTTTGAAAATCTTGAACAACATGGTGTTTGTGGCTTCACGAATCTGATGATTGGAAAAGTGCAGATAGACAAAGAGATGCTACACCATAAACAAACAACCATTTCTTATTGTTAAAACCAAATCAAAATGACAAAGAAAATCATCATCAAACACAAACCCACCAGTCACCCAATTTTCATACCACAAGTTAACCTGCTGCTGCAGCAAACAAAAAAACCACCCATTTGCATCAATGACTTGGTTGACCTATTAAAATGAGTAAGAATAAGGTTAGTGACAGTAAAAGGTAATAGGCATAAATAAAAAATGGTTTAAAATAGTTTTAAGTACCCCTTGAACTTGAAGCTTGTGACAAAATTGACATCTGAGTTGAAGAAGGCATTGAAGATGCTGCAAACTGAGCTGCTGAAGAGGGTGCAGTCATTGTGCGCACAAATGTTCGTTACAAAACGAAAAAAAGGAAATCAATATTAGTATGATAATCATTGGAAAAAATTATGATGAAATGGACATTTTACTATTACCTTCTGCTTTTTTCCTTTATTTTCATTTGCTGGATTTTTTTTGCAAGACCTTTTGTTATGGCCCATGACATTGCAGACACTACATCTAAGGGTAGAAACCCTTTTACTTTTTGGCTCTTCAGTTGGGTCTCTCCTTCTTGACTTGGGAGGTCTACTAGGCTTGGGTTGCTTGGTTGGTGGCCAGATTTTTTCATCGCTGACCTCTGGCCAGCTGGTCTTGTCGAGGACATAGTGGATCATGTCTGCATAAGTTTGCAGGTACATTGGAATTCTAAGCTTTTGATCAACATGTTCTTCAAAGTTGGAGACGTTTCTGTGTAACAAACAACTTATAGCATGAACACAAGGAATACCCGATAGCTGCCACATGCCATAATCACACACCTGGTTACCCAAAACTAGCACATGTTTTCGCTCTTCCTTGTTATCAAACACCTCAAACTCATCAGATCCAGGGTACTGAACATTGACATTTCTAGTTGATTCAATCAACTTGTTAATCTTTCTATGAACCACTGGTGGAAGAGGTGTAACCCATTTTGTACCGGCTTCAAATCTACATTGTAATCGTTTCATCACCCTACATCGGTAAAGCTCAAGTAGACCTAGTATGGGAAGTTCTCTATCTTCACCCAACCATGAATTGAAGCATTCACTCATGTTATTGGTAATGTGGTCTGACTTCGATGTTGTGTCAAAGGCATGTCTGGACCATTGGTCCGGTTCATTTTCAAGCAACCATTTGTATACATCCTCGTCTACATCTTTGACCATACCCATGACCTCAACAAAATTTGTCCTGTTTGCTGCCCTGCTCACTTGCCAAAACAATTTCCTTAGGTGAATCCTAGGAAAATTCTTTCTAAAGTTAGCGTACACATGCCAAGCACAAAATCGACTCCTTGCATTTGGCCACTTAGCTTGTAATGCATTTAGAATACCCTTTTGCCTATCACTCATGAATGTCACATGCTCTAAGTCACCTAAGAAATCATGCAAGAGTCAAAGAAAGAAGCCCTATACAACTTCCGTTTATGTATCTCCAAAAAATGCACTCTTCCTAATTCAGCATCTAAGGGCTTAACACAACAACCCTTATGTGACCGAATAAAGTCCCCCATCTTCTCGGCAATCCATGTAGCTGAGGCATCCGGATTGTTATAAACTCTAAGGCATGTGTGCGTATGTTCATATTTCCTAATCTGGTACGAATGTTTGTCAATCATTAAAGCTGCATATATATGGAATGGACAACCCTCTACTTTACACACCGCTTTGATCCTCCGCTTTTGATTATACACCCTTCTCACTGCAAAGCCTCTTTGAATTATGTAGTCCTTTAAAACCATCCTAAAATGCACAATACTTCTAAAAACCTGCCCTACCTCAAAGTAAATTTTCCCATCTACCCCATACTGAAACTCATTTGCCTCATATTCCTACTCATGCTGTTAACTATATCGTCATCCTCACTAAACCCCAAACCCATGAAATCGTCACTATTTTTATCGTTATCAGACAAAATTCCAGCACTTTCAGCCCTTTCATCTCCACTTGCTACATTACCCCATTCATTATCACCAGCCTCACCATCAACATTCCCAATTGCACCACCAAACCCACTACCTATTTCATCTTCCTCATTGGAGGCATCACTCCAATGGAAGTCATCGTCACAGAAACCTTTGCGGTGATTTTCTGTTTCATTGTCATTAGGCTTAATAGGGTTCAGTTCAGGCAAAGGTTGCAATGATTCCAAACTTTGTACCGGGAAAGCATCAATATACAACCTAATGTCCTTCAACCATTTCGACCCATATTGCTTGAAAAGAAATGTCACACCCTCATCATTTTCTATTAAACATGTCTTCCCTAACCACGGTAGCTTAGCCTCTATCCTAAACTTCTCATTAGGATATAGTTGAACCATCTCATTCTCCTCTGCAACACATTTTTCATGTCCTTTATTAACACGATGTAGCTAAATTCATCAGGGTCAACATTCTGCATCTCACAATCAATACCAAACAATTGAAATATCAAATTAAATAGTTGCGGCTTCATCCTGCAAAATGAAAAATTTATATGACAAGATATTCATGCTAGCACTCCTAATAGCACAATCAAGCAAACCAGCCCCACCGTTTTGCTGGATTTTTCTTTCAGTGTAGTAAACAAGTCTCACTCCAGGTTATCCATAGTATATATTGTGAAAAAGGCATTTTTTTTTCCCTAAATACAACAAGAGCATGAAAGTAAGTTTATGTTAAGAAGTAGAGTTTGTTCAAAATCCTAAATACAACAAGAGCATTGATTTCAATTACTATCAAACAAATCCCATTAACACCACTTTACATTAAACAAAAGGGGAAAAACAAAGACCAGTCACCAGTTCCCTCTTTTAGTTTTATTTCTTCCTATTGATTTCCAGTTTTATTTAGTTTCTAGTCATTGGCTACCTAAAAACTTATTATATTAGATATAGAATAAAAGTAATTGAAGAAACAAATTCTGAAGATCTTTGCATGTCCTTCTCTCAGAGTTATCAGCAACATTCCACAATATAAACAACCTTAACAAAAATATCACCTGGCCTTATAGCTTGGCTTCACTGTCCACTTTTGATCTCCACCACTTTCAAATCCTGTGAACCAAACACAAACCGACTTAGTACTGCAGTAAAATATTAAAAACCAAGAACAACATCTTTCACAGTCACTTTCACTCAGAAAATATTTTTCACAAAACCTTACACGCATACACAGTATCAACGACAACCAACAAACCATCATACAACTTTCAATAATCGTCAAAGAAAAAAAAAGGCTGACAAATATTTACCTACTCCATTAAACCTTCGCTTTTTGCTATTCGGTCGTCGATGCTTTATCTACCATCAACTCGTAAACAACCCTACGTCATCAAATGTTGTTGTTGTTCCTTATGTCGTACGCCAATAATGTTGCTTCTCAATGTTTTTTCCCTTCACTCGTCGCAAACAATTTTCCATCACTCTGTCATGCTCGTCGGCTTTAACTCGTCCTCCCCTGTCACTGGTTCATGTTTCATTGGTTGTTGTCGATGGTTTCATTCAGGTCGTCGTCGATAGTAGCTGTTCAGTAGCTCAGAGCCTCAAACTCTAGACAAAACACCTTCCTCCACTTCCTATCTTGCGCTACAATGGCAAAAAGAAAGAAGAAGAAGCTCAACCCAACTACACAAGCGACAATGCCAAGACTTGAAGAAGGCGGTAATATTACATAAGTGCCTGGAGAAAAAGCCACAACAAACAGCCACGAAAAGCCAATAGACTTTCATTTATTCTTCTTTTTTTATTTAATGTCAATTGTTAAGGACACATGTCAAGCCCCTAAGGAATCTTCCAAGAGAAGCTTCTTCCATTAATCGAGAAAGTTAATTAAAATTTCAAATTTGGCTGCTCTATATACAATTACTATATTACCCTTTAATAGACTGAAATTTTTAACACAGAATGACGAAAAACATTTATTTGTCTTTTTCAAATTATTTGGGTACCACATTGTCATTACTTCAAACCTTGGGTGGGTGTATGTCGTTCAACCTATTATGGACGAGACTTCTTCTCAAGGGGAGACAAAGCAATCTTGTATGTTACATATTATACTTCAATATAATAAGAGTAAACGACTTTTTTCCACCAAATAATAATTTAATGATACTTTTCTACCTACAGACTTTTAAAATACCATTTTACTACCCAAATTTATATTCCGTGTCCTATTCTGGCATCGTTGCGACCCCACACCACTACCATTCTCTTTCCCGATCATCACTCACCAAAACCCCTTAAATCCTACTCTCGTTGACCCCACCAATTGCCGACAATCGAGCGATTAGGGTTTGCACAGCCGCCCCTCCCAATTCAAATTCTAATCAATCCCAACCACCAAAATCCAATCTTCCACCATCAAAAGACTCATCGTCCTCCCATCTTCAAAAGCCCCATAACCTAGAACGAGTTTGTTTTCTGTTCGCTGCTGAAATATAAATTTGGGTAATAAAATGATATTTTAAAAGTCTGTGGATGAAAAGTGTTATTAATGCATTATTTGAGTGGAAAAAAGTCGTTAAAAATAAATGCATACACAATTCCTTAAAATCGTTGAAATGGTCGTAAACATATGAGCATAAGTTGTTTTTTCTCTATTTACTTTAATGTTTGACTTCGAAAATTGATTTTTAAAATTAAACGTAAATATTATTCTTATACCAAAACCCAAAATCAAGAATAACATCAAATTTTATTTGTTTGTTTTTGTTTTTGTTTTAAGAAATTATAAAACTACACTCGCAATTTTTAAATAAAGTTAGACGATAAAATTAACACAATTACGAGAACGTTGATAGTTTCTTAAACAAAGGGATAAAATTATCATTATGTTTAGCGTAAGTACATATATTTGTATTTATAATAAGAGTAAACGATTTTTCCCACCCAAATAATGATTTAATGATACTTTCTCACTTACAGACTTTTAAAATACCAATTTACTATCCAAATTAATATTCTGTTTCTGATTCTGACATTGTTGTGATCCCACACCACCATCATTCTCTTTCTCGATTATCACTCACCAAAACCCCTCAAACCCTACTCCCACTGACCCCGCTAATTGCCACCAATCGAGCAATTAGGTTTGCACAGTCGTCTTTCCCAAGTCAAATTCCGATTAATCTCAACCATCAAAATCCAACAATATTCCACCACCAAAAGACTCATCGACCTCCCCTCTTCAAAAGCTCCAATGGCCTAAACTGAGTTTGCTCTCTGTTCGCAGTCAGAATATAAATTTGGGTGATAAAATTGTATTTTAAAAGTTTATGGGTGGAAAAGTGTCACTAAGCCATTATTTGGGTGGAAAAAAGTCTTTCACTCTATATAACAATTAGAAAAATATGTAAGTGTATATATTGGCCAGACAACATCCCCCCACCCAAAGTTTGCCTTAAAGACAATTCACTACCCATAAAGTTTGAAAATTATAATTACCCACTTTTTGTGAGGATGTATTAGTGAATTCTGTTATCTGACATGTACATTAACTGTAAAGATAAAAATACCTTGATTGTTTGACTTATTATATTATTTTATTAATTTATGTCAGTCAACAAACTCAATTACTTATATACCCACCCTCTATGAATTAAATTACCACCCTCTATGAATTAAATTACTAATATGCCATCAACTATTTCTGAGATATAAATTACCCATTTGTCCCTTTTATTTTGAAATATTGAAGTCACCATTGAGATTTATAAAATTTGTAACATTTAAAATTACCAATTTGTCCCTCTCTAGGTTTGATATTTGTCTCAAGTGAGAATTGCCACTGGTATGACGCAAAAAAATCAGGATTTTTTCTTTATCTCCAGACCCACAACCCAAAAAAAAGATAAATCACCTACTGCTTGGCCGCCATGGGAGGAGAAAGTAAAGAAGAAAATTAACTAACTGCTATAATCGACCAGATCATGGCGAAAGAATGCGATTGTTTTGTGATCTCACCTGATATGCCATGATTTGGCCTTGAACCGCCACGATCTAGCCCATATCATGGTGGACACCGTAGGTTGTGGCAGATTTAGAGCAACAAATCCGCCTCGATGCGATCTGGTGCTCTGAATAGTAACCATTAACCAAATAGATCATAGCTGCTGAATTTGTTCCCAATGGCTATTATATTTTGTTATGACTTTGGTCCCAAATTTTTTTGGGTTTAACCAAATCCAAGACAGAAGAAGAAAGAGGAAAATAAAGATATGGAAGAAAAAAGAGAGACAAAAAAAAGAGAGGAGGAAGTGAAGAAACATAAAAAAGAAAGAGAAGAGAAGCGAAGAGAATGGAGATAAAATATGAGTAATGCTATGCAACTTACAACTAAGTCGTATAATTAGGCATACAATCAGGTATAAAATATACAACTAAGTCATATAATTAGGCATATAATCAGGTAAAAAACATACAATTAAGTCATATAATTAGCATATAATTAGGCATACAATCAGGTAAAAAATATAGGATAGGGTAGATTACATGAATTTTGTAAAATTTTTATCTGATTGTATAACTCAATTGTAAGAATAAAGTCATATAATTAAGCATACAATCAGGTAAAAAATATAAGATAGAATAATCATTTTACATGAATTTTGTAAAAAATTTGTCTGATTGTATAACTCAATTATAAGAATAACATAACTCAATTGTAAGAATAGCATTATTCATAAAAATACGTAAAGGAGAGAAAAAAATATTTAGGAAGAAAATTTTACGAAATTCATATAAAATGATTAGTTTATCCTATGTATTTTATATTTTGGATTTTTTTCAATTTATATTATTTTTTATCTACACATTCTAGCCCATTGACCATGTAGCACACATTCTCACCCAATCTAATCGGGTCAAAAGATCCGACATAAAACGGGTCCCAATGTCAACCAATTTTAATTTCTCAATGTGTAAATACCATTTTTTATTCTTTATGAAGGTCATGCCAAAACGTTTAACAACTTGAGACAAACAAAACAGATTAATCTATGCACATGCCATGAATCATATTTTACAAATTATGCCACCCACTTTGTATTAAATAAAAATATTTGCTTGTCCATTATATATATATAGTTTATAAATATTCGACATATAAATTTTATATACAAATTATAGACTTATGTAATTTATAATTCATATAAAAATGATGCTTTTATCAGGTGATAAACTGTTTAATAATGTAAATTGAGTAATAACTTAATTTACCCAAAATAACTTTTAATTTAATATTTGATAAACTAGAAAAATCATATAAAAAGTTTCTTTTATAATAAAAGGATATTAATTGGCCCGAAATATTAGAATTTGGAATCTAATCTTGACAACAACAAAAAAGAAAACAAAAACAAAACCAAAAAAAATATATATTTACTCTTATCATGTGATAAATTGTTTATTTTATTTTCTAATTTTTAATATTGCTAATATTTCTGGTTCAATTATTAGTGTGGGCTTTTTACTGAATTGAAAATATTAAAAAACAAAAATTCACTGAATTGAACTATGCTCTATTGCCTTGTAAACTCTGGGTTCTGGGTAGATACAATCTTTGTTTTCATTTTTATTCTTAGTTCATTATGATTTGTTGTGATCTTTTGTTTTCGGAAAAAAAAAAAAAAAAACAATTATATTTAAATCTAATTAAAATTTCTTGCTTAAGGTATCATTTAAGAACAATTATTCATTTAAGCACATGAAATATATTCTCATTACAAGTATTTCGTTTACAAAATAACAGTAACATACGTTAAGCTATACGACAGTAATAAAATTTTTAATTATGTCTAAGTAGGTTATTTTTTAATTAAAATTTTTTTTTCAATTATTATGTCAATACATTATAGGATCCGCTTGGAAGTTTTTTTTTCATTAGTTTTGAAAGGTTTTTAACTAAATCTGGTTTTGAAGTATTCTAAACCATTACTTGTCAAATTTTTTATACACTGGTTTTGACTGGCTCAAAAATCCCTCAGAACTAATATAGTATATTTTTCAAGATGTTTGGTTGGTTTTAAACTTTTATTCCACAAATACCCTACCAATATAAACTATCCCAATATATCAAAAAAAAAAAAAAAAATTAAACATATTATACACGTCTCCAACCATATTAATATAAAATAATTTTAAACAATCAAAAAAAAAAAAATTAAATCTCATTTTACATGCTTTCTTGGAGAAATGGAATTGCAGTTTTTCAATCATTCTAGATGTTCCAAGAATGACAAAAAATGATAAGAAGACTTTATCACATTGAAGTTATAAAATACTAATAAGTAGAAAACAAATAAAGAACGCTTACCTATAATTGAAAAAAACAAAACTCCCAAATACTGATTGAATTTGAGGTATTTTTATAGGCATATGTAAATTTATCATTTTAAAAAACTGCCAGAACACTGCAAAATAAACTCCCAAACATAAGTTGGGTGGTTTTAAAAATCGCTACTAAAAACCCTTTAAAACCGTTATGATGGTTTAACTTATAACCGTTATACTAAAATTCCAAATGGACCTTAAGAAGCGGTGAAGGTAAAGATTAAACAAAAAGAAGAAAATATTAAAAATATATACATATAATAACAATAATCGAACTCACAATGTAAACAGATATTTCATTTTCATTTCAATTCATGTAATGTTTAAATTATGATGTAAAAAAAATATGTTATTTTCATGTCAATTATAATTTGATTCAGTAAGAAAGAATCATTCATATTTTATTTTTCCTAAATTATTCATTAGTCTAAATCAAACAATAATGACACATCATAAAAATGATTAATAAAATATAAAAATTCAGTAGAATTATTTAATCACCGTCAGTGCATTATAAAATTAAATTACTATTTCAAAGAATAATTATAATATATGATAAATGAATTATGTGAATCAAACAATAATAATAATAGTATAGAAGAATTATTCATATAAAAAGAAGGAATTTTTCATATAAATAATCACAGATAAGCCCCTTACACAATAATCTATTTAGTCCGGGCGAATAATAAAGAATTAAAGGGTTAAATTAAAATTTTAGACCCATAGGACGGGTCCCAACCATTTGGGACCGGTCTAGAGAGTCCAGTCCCGGGCCTATATGCATTCTGATATGGTTTAGAGAGCACAAAGCAGTCGGAATCCCAGTCTGTTATTCGGAGATATTTCAACCCTTCTGGAATGTTTATCCTACAATTGTAATAACAAATTAATTAAGATGTTTAATCGTAGCAACAGTGATTTACAACCAAAAGAACATGTCAAGTTATCATCTGAAAGAAACAAAGAAATAAAATGAAAACACATATATGTATTATTTTCTCCATTATAAAATGCGAGGCGAGCAAACTGGTGTTTCTCTATCAAAGTTCTGTGTAAGGTCCATTCAACATTCACCTTGGTAACCAAACAGAGCATATTTACAAGGCAAAAATAAAATGCACCAGGACACCTTAAATTGCATGTAAATCACATTTCTCATTTTATAATTTCTTAAAGATATATCATGTACAACACAAGTTCTCAAAACTTACACTCAGCTACCTACCTCAGGGTGACTAAGTTATTCAGAAATTGTTATTCCCACACAACATATATATATACACATTAAATAGAAATTTCCTGACATTAAAATCTATCAATAAAATTTTAGAACTAATGTACCAAGGAAGATACAAGGTTTTTCTTTCCTTCCTAAGTTCAGGCCATTTGTGTATAATAATGCTATTGCAACTCATTAACTTTCTAAATCACTGGATTCAAATGAATGCCACTACAAAGCAATTAGCAATCAGGCGTCAAAAACCCACAACAAGGAAAAAAAAAAACACCAACAAAAACGGAATGTGTCAACAAAAGTTTGCAATTCCAGTTCTAATCACCCAACAGAGTTATAACCACCCCTATTTCAGAAGAAATGCAAGCACAACAAATTTGCATGATATTTGTTCTCTATCACTCAAGAGGTAACAACATAAAGAACAATATGAAATTCTGTTGGAAACCAGTACATGGTCGGCCACCTGAACATAACACCAGTTTTCCAGATTTTGTAGGCAACTCCAACTTGCTGAAATGCTAAACACATTATCTAGACTTCTAATTGTCCTCTCAAACTAACCTAATTCACAAACATGCACAAATAAAGAAAAAACTTGATCTGAAGCTAATCTCCTAATGTTCTATGGACATATATTACACATAATTCATCAGGTCACTATATCTGCTTGATACTCAAAAGCCTGCTGTGCACATATTCTCTTAGTTCAATAAATGTCATTACTAGTTCTTCTTCATCTCTCAAAACCTTTTCATCAAATAAGAAATAAAGTTTAATCCAATGCAAATTTGAAGCTCAAAACTGAGTCAATCAGATACATTTGAAAACATAGTATTTCTAAAACTTTACCCAAAGCTTTCTCAAGATGGCACATAAATCTATGTCATAAAAATTGCTAAAATAATCTACAAACCCTTTATTCAAAAATAAAACATTAAAGGCAATTTGTGCATTTGTCCAATATCTGCTTAGTCATCCTGTTCCATTGGGCTGTTCTTCCAAGCTAATATCTTTACTACACAATCCTACAAGGGAGATATGCTGTCATCTCTCAAGCAATTACAAACCCAATCAGACAATCATCACTCTAAATCTATAACACGTTTGTATCTTTATAGTCCTCTCAAACACTAAAATTATCCTATGTTCTTAATCATATTCACGAGCTTTTGTTTTAGTTGATCTCCAAAATCTTGGCATAAGTCAAAAATAAAGGTTATAACATGTATATGCAACAAAGGATTTAAGATATTTAGTTCAACAAGAATGTCAAAGGTAAGAAAAAGCAAACGTAACCCCTTTCCCCTATACTCGAGCAGATCCACAATCTGATTTTGACATCTTAAATTCTTTTAACTTTTGAAAGCTCAATTTTCATTTTTCAGCCAAAGACATGTTATCTGGTGGAAATACTGCATCAAACATATTCTAAAACCATATATAAAATTACTAAACAAATTCTAAATATCAGCAACAAAAAATGTGAAGAAAACCACTCTCGCCTTCTCAACTAAATGTTCCTTTGGAGGATGCATCATAAATTTTGGTGTCCGATTAAATGAAATATATATCAAGTCCTTGGCCTGAAATGCATAAAATGAATTCCAATAAAGAAATTTATGATGAAGCAAACTCAGTCTATACTTTCTGGCCTTCTCCTCGCTAGAAATCTGAGTTTAACTGATAGGCCCCCTATCAATAAAGTTTATCAATACAAGGGCCGAAGGGTGTGAGAGTGTGAATCATCAGTAAAGGTGGTCTCTAAAAGTTGTTATGCCAGTAGGATTCAGTTAGAGGAAAAATATGTGGCAGTAGAGTACGTGGCAGGAATTGGGTAAAGTTCACAGTATATTAAGGCAGTTAGAATAAGGAATAGGGATATCATATTTTCTCTGAAAGGTTGTCAATGGAAGCCCCTAGCTTCTCGAATTGCCAGGACTGTCCCTTCTGTTTCTTTACTTTTGGTTGAGTCTTATGTAATCCTCAGAACTGGTCAATCTTCAATCAAAATATTGTTGGATTACCTAGTTGTTCTTGATTTTGTGGATGTACTGTGTGTGTGATTTTATTGAATTTGCTGGGGTCCATCAAATTGGTATCAGAGCCAAGGTTTGGGTAATGGTAAAAGCAAAAATGGAACAGCGAGTTAGCGAATGAGAAGGAGATGGGAAACATGAAAGAAGAAATGGGGAGCATCAAGGGTTACCTCCCTGAGCTTCGAGAATGGACGAGGAATAGAGATGAGAAAGACGAAAGTAAGAAAACATGATAAGGCAGGAAGTGAAAACCGGAAGGATCAAATAACCTTGATCGACTGAAGGGAATCGAAAACAGTACAGAAGAGCACAAAGTAAAAAAACTGGAATTACCGTGTTCAATGGCGAAGATCCACTAGGATGGACTTTCAGAGCCGATAGATATTCCAGATGAACAAATTCCAGGAAGAAGAAGGTGGATGCAACCGTGTTTGCATGGAGGGACGCGCTTTGAACAGGTATCAATGGGTTGACACACCCGAGCACCGATTCTATCGTGGAGCTCCTTCAAGTTAGCACTGGGGGGAACGTTTCAGACCATCGCACAGGGGACAACTACAAGGCTCTGGTAGCACTGAAACAGTTGGGAACTGTGATTGAGTTCAGGGAACAATTTGAGGCACTGTTGGCTCCCTTGCGTGAGGTAGGAGAAGACCTCCTCGTGGGGATTTTTACAAATGGGCTGAAGGAGGAATTACGGGCTGAATTGAGATTGTGCAGGCCCAAACATTAATAGAATTAATTGAGAAGGCCCATTGTATTGAAGAAAGAAATTGGGTTTTAGAAAAGATCAAGCTCAAATTTAATAGAACCGACATTACCCAAACACATAATCAGACCCAAAAAAACCAGATTATTTCCCATGGGTGTCTTCAAATCCAGATTGAACCATTCAAATGGGTGGAACACTGCGACGAAAAACGTAGAACACTTGCATGGGGTGAGATCGCAAAACCAAAGCTGGAGAGAGGAGGAACCACACCAGCCAAAAGTGATGGGTTTCGACGGTTAACGGAGGCCGACATCCAGTATAAACGTGAGAGAGGATTGTGTTTTCGTTGTGATGAGAAGTTTGGCCAACCATCGGTGTAGGAACAAATCTCACGGTTTTGTTGATGTTGGAAGAAGAAGAGATACTGAGAGAGAAGAGGTAACGCCGGAACGATGATGAACCAACCTCAGAAGGTAATCCTCTGCTCTGTCTATGCACTCTATTGTGGGAATGACTTCAGACAAGACTCTAAAGCTTAGAGGGTTATTGGGGACAGAGGAGGTAATTGTGCTTGTTGACAGTGGGGCTTCCCACAATTTTATTTCACATGACTTGGTCCACAGGTTGGGATATTGGTGTGGAAAAGGGGAAGGCTTTCGGAGTCATGGTTGGAAATGGTTTCACGATTAAGGGAGAGGGAATTTGCAGAAAAGTTGGTTAAAGAACCAGGGAGTAGAGATACAACAAGATTTTTTCTCTTTGAATTAGGTGGAGCTGATGTTGTGTTGGCGCTGCGTGGCTGAGCAATCTAGGAGACGTGTGTGTAACTAGAAAAACTTGACTATGGCTTTTGCCAGAGAAGGAAGGAAGGTCACGTTAAGGGAGATCTGAGTTAGTCAAAAACGTGGTATCACCAAAGCTATGCTGAAGTCTGTACAGAACATAGGGGTGGGTATGTAGTTGAATTCTGCTCCATTGAAAGCAAAAATGTTAACGAAGCTGAACAGATTGACCCTGAAGTCTCAGAAGTGATGGAAGAAGTTCAGCCAAGTCTTTAACCCACCTACACCAACTATCCCAAAAGACCCACAGACCATGCCAATTCTCCAGGATGGGTCCAAACCCCTAACATCCGTCCTTACAAGTACCCTTATGTCCAGAAAAAAATTGAGAGATTGGTTGGGGAAATGTTGATAGCATGAATAATACAGCCCAGCACAAGTCCTTTTTCCAGCCCGATCTTACTAGTGAAAAAGAAAGACAGTTGGCGCTTCGTGTGGATTACGTGCGCTTAAACAGCCTCACTATACTAGATAAGTTCCCCATTCCCTCAACGAAGAATTGTTGGATGAATTGGCAGGTGCAACGATCTTTACTAAAATGGATTTGAAGTCCGGGTACCATCAGATCAGAGTCAGAGAGGAAGACATAGCAAGACTACTTTTTGAACTCATGAGGGGCACTATGAGTTCCTGGGGATGCCTTTCGGATTGACAAACGCCCCCTCCACTTTCCAGGCCTTAATGAACACCATCTTCAAGCCAAGTTTAAGGAAGTTTGTCCTAGTTTCTTTGACGAATACTTATTTACAGTCCAGATTCGCACTCCCATTTGGAACATATTCGACAAGTTTTTCAGATTCTTAAGGCAAATGAGTTAGTAGTACACCGCAAGAAGTGTTTGTTCGCACGGCAGAAACTTGAATACAGGCCAACTAATTTCAGCCAAGGGGGGGGGGAAGCTGATCCGCAAAAGATTGCCTCGATGTTGTCTTGGCCAGCTTCCCAACCATAAAGGGTGAGGGGATTCTTGGGGCTCACGGGCTACTACCGTCATTTTGTCAAAGGATATGGTCTGATCACACAGCCGTTAACAACAACTCCTCCGGAAAGACTCTTTTACATGGGATGAGTCAGCTCAAAAGGCGTTTGAATCCTCAAAACAGTAATGACAATAGTACCGGTGCTAGCCATGCCTGACTTTGATTACCCTTCGAAGTACATACCGATACCTCGGGGCAAGGAATGGGGGCTGTTTTGGTCCAAAAATCAGCCCAATTGCCTTAGTAAAAGCTTTTTCTTGTCAATCAAGCAGAAATGGTGTAGAACAGGAACTCGTGGCTATAGTGTTGCGCTGTCCATAATGGAGTCATACCTCATTGGGCGCAAGTTCATTATTTGGAGATTAGCGTAGCCTTAAGTTCTTGACTGACCAGCGAGTAAAGACTCCCGAACAGCAGAAGTGGATTTCGAAGCTTATGGGGTTTCTTTTGAAATTCAATACCAACCAGGATCCTCCAACCAAGTAGCAGATGCATACCTCGTCGAGAGGAGATAAAGTGAGTAGTGCCATATCCATGGCCAGTTTTTTGACTTTGATGAATTAGCTTCTGAAGCTCAACAAGAACCGAAGTTGCAAACCATTATACATGATCTATTGTTCTACCCCACCAGCAAACCCCACTACCATCTCCGAAAAGGTTGTTGCTTTACAAAAAAAGAATTGGTGCTTCCAAAGTTCTCCAAGTTCATTTCGAAGCTACTTGAGGAGTTTCATGACAGCCCAAGTGGCGGATATTTGGGTTTCTTCGCACGTAAAAGAATGGCCAGCCTTGTGTTTTGGGAAGGGATCAAGAGGGATGTTCAAGAATTTGTGAAAAGATGCATGTTTGCAACTCAATAAACACTCCGCCTAAACCAATAGGCCTTCTCAGCCCCTACCCATTCTAACTCAGGTATTTGAGGATATTAGCATAGATTTCATTGGAGGTCTACCTAAGTCGTGGGGGCATGATAATTCTCGTCGTAGTTGATAGACTCACCAAATATAGCCACTTCATCCGTCTTTGCCACCCTATAATGCTAAAGAGGTGGCTGCATATTTTCATCAGAAATTATAGGCTTCATGGTTTTTGAAATCTATTGTGTCTGACAGAGACAGGATTTTCATTAGCCAATTTTGGCAAGAACTCTTCAAGGCATCGGGTACTACGCTAAAATTCAGTTCCGTACCACCCACAAACAGATGGCCAAACAGAGGTAGTGAATGATGTGTGGAGGCCTACTTGTGGTGTTTTTGTAGCGCTAAACCCAGACACTGGTCACGTTGGCTTCTGGGCAGAATTTTGGTACAATACAACGTACCATAGTTCACACAGGATGACCCTGTTTAAGGCTCTACGGTAGGGATCCTCTACTCTACTCAAGTTCACTGATTGCCCATCAGCAGTAGAGGAAGTGAATCAATAGATGCTCAAACGTAACACCACTTGGCGGAACTTAAACATAATTTATCCGTCGCTCAAGGGCATATGAAAGAGAGTGCAGATGACATCGCGAGATGTGACTTTCCAGCCTGGGGATCAATTGTTTTTGAAGCTCCAGCCTTATAGGTTTAAGTCCTTAGCCACGAAACATAATGAGAAACTAAGTCCCGTTTTTATGGCTCTTTTCCCATTGTAGAACGCATTGGACAGGTTGCATATAGGTTGGCTTGCCTTTACTACTCGCATTCACTTGGTTTCCATGTGTCTCAGCTCAAGGGTAGCCTGCATAACTCCGTTCCCATCCAGCCCTTCCCCATGGCCTCACTGAAGACTTGGAACTCACTATCCAGACCGAATCTGTTTTAGCAGTTCGCTCTTTAATGGATGGTACCAAAGAAGTGCTTAAAGTGGCAGACCCTGCCCCTGTTTGAAGCTACTGGGAAGCCTATGACCTCATCAACCTCCAGTTTCCTCACTCACCTGAGGACAAGGTGGCTCTTCAAGGGGGGGAGGGGGGGTATTGATAGGCCCCCTATCAATAAATTTTATCAATACAAGGGCAGAAGGGTGTGAGACGTGTGAATCATCAGTAAAGGTGGTCTCTAAAAGTTGTTATGCCAGTAGGATTCAGTTAGAGGAAAGATACGTGGCAGTAGAGTACGTGGCAGGAATATGGTAAAGTTCACTAGTATATTAAGGCAGTTAGAATAAGGAATAGGGATATCATATTTTCTCTGAAAGGTTGTCAATGGAGGCCCCTAGCTCCTAGAATTGCTAGGATTGTCCCTTCTTGTTTTCTTTACTTTTGGTTGAGTCTGATTGTAGTCCTCAAAACTGTTCAATCTTCAATCAAAATATTGTTGGATTACCTAGTTGTTCTTGATTTTGTGGATGTGCTGTGTGTGAATTTTTATTGAATTTGCTGGGGTCCCATCATTAACCAAGCTCTCCCTTAAATCTCCGAACGAAACACCAGCAATCCGATACTCCTCTCCTTCTCTTCCATCTCCCTTAGTCTCATTAATCTTTCAGTATAAGGAGGATGCTATTCTTGAACGCTGAAGTTACTTCAGTTTCAAGCTATTCTTGAACGCTGACAACGACAACAGATCAGCAGCCACATTGCCATCAACACTACTATCACTACTACTATTTGATCTCATTTTTCTTAAACTCTCTAATTGCGTCAAAAGAGAGCTTCCCGCTAGGTTTTGAATCGTTGTTTGTGTCTCTTTCGAAAATTTCTCGAAACACAAGGTCCAGTCCCAGGGGCAGTGGCACGGCAGAACGTTGCCGAAACTCGGTGGCATTCTTTCTGATCTCTTCGACTGAAGCTGATGTGGAGGGAGCTGCTCTAGAGGACGGCAAACCGATAGGGTTTTGCTACTGTTGTAGTTGGGACGGTTTCTTTCGGCTTGCTTTGACATCACTAAAATAAGAGTTGAGTGAAGATTGTTGGAAAGATGAGTCGTTGTTGTTGTTGTTTTCAAATGATCCCAGTTTTCTTAAACCCTCTCTAAATGCCTTTCCAGTTGCCTCAAATAAGTGCCTCGCCCTCACGTTTAAATCACTGTTTGGGTCTCTTTCATCGGGATTCTTTTTGATCTCTTCGAGCCAATCTAATTTGGAGGGAGCTGCTCTAGAGAACGGCAAACCAGTAGAGTTTTGCTGCTGTTGTAGCTAAGACTGTTTCTTGGGGCTTGCTTTGACATCACTGAAATAAGAGTTGAGTGAAGATTGTTGGGAAGAGGAGAAGCCGTTGTTGTTGTTGTTTTCATTGTTGTCGTTTTGGGAAGTTGAGAAAAGGTGAATGAGAGATGGGTTAGAGAGGCATCTGGGTTTTGCGTTTACAGAGATGGAGAGTCGTGAAAGAGTGAGTGATGAAATGGAGGCTACAGTTTTCAAAATGAAGGGTAAAGAAATGAGGGCTTAGTGGCTTCGGTTTGGGAGTTGGACCGGGAATTTGACCCGATTTAGAGAATTATTGTAGATAATCTTTGTTTGTTTTATTATTTGAGTAAGATTTTTAAAAAAGTTGAGTTTGGTTTGATTTGAAAATTAACAAAATAACCCTTAGGTTTGTTAATTTAGCTAAACACCCCTTATAATAAGAAGTTTATAAATTAACAAAAACACCCTCATCCACCCATATTTGCCAGATTTCGACCACCACTGTTGGAAGGTGGTCGAAATCTACTGTAATGGCGCATGACCGACTGGATCTGGCCTGATCGTGCACCGATATGGCATTTTCCGGTCAAATTCATGATAAATCTTACCAAAAATATTCAGATCTAGTTGTCGTCATTGACGACCAGAAGTGGCCAAAGATATGGTTGTCAACGACCAGATCTTTGGCTGTAGATCTGGCATTTTTCGACTAGATCTACTGTAGATTTGGTCGGAAAAGACTAGATCGGCACACTACCTGCCAAATCTTGCCAATAGTGTGTCATTACGCCAGATTTTAGCCACCTTCCAACGGTAGTAGCTGGAATCATAAAATATGGGTGGATAGGGGTGTTTTTGTTAATTTATAACATTTTTTTTGTTGGGCGTGTTTAGTTAATTAACAAACCTAGGGAATTTTAAAAAGTTAAATATAATAAAATTAGATTTTCATAATAGAAAAACAAATATGTATTTTGGCTAGGATCAGAATAGGATAAGGTAGAAATATTAAAACAAACACAACCAATTTTCATGATTAGAAATCATAAAGTTTTTGTCAAAGAATAAATTTTAAAGTTTATAAAAAAAATTATGTAATATATAAGATCAAAAATCAAAATGTTTTACTTTTTGTTGAAGATTATTTAATACAAGTAATATTTATCATAAATAATGGCGGTTTAGAGTATCTATCTTAAATAATTAAGTAAATTTTCTCTGATTTGATATATCTATGGGAGCGTTTGGGTCATCTAATGTTTTATTATAGGAGATATTATATTAACGGAAAAATAGATCACCTTTAAGATTACTATGAATGTTTAGAAAATGTGTTTGGTTAATTCGAATAAATTGGTAAATAATATATTTGGTTGGGAGGATAAATGGTTAGGTATATAATATAGATTACTAAATTACTCTTTTTTTTTTTAAACATTAATATAATATTATTTTTATTATTATATTTTGAATTATTCTTTTAACCCCCTATATTTAAAACATTGCTAAAACACTCTAGTCATATAAAATTTTAATTTGTAGCAAAATCACTGCTACCCACCCCAAGCCACTACCGGCAGTCAAACACTATTGTCGGCTGTCGTCGATAATTTGTGAAATGGCACACGACTGGCCATACATGGCCGACTGTGCGCGGCAAAGCCATTTCCGGCCATGGATCACAAATTTATAGTCATTTCATAGCTAGATCTATGGTTGTTTCACAACCACATCTTTATTCGTGAAATGGCTATAGAAATGCCAAAACTGGCCATTTCATAGATCAATGGCCGGAAAATACCTTACCAGCCCATGACTGGTCAGATATCATCGATCGTGCACCATTAAGGCGACTGACACCAGCAACCGACGGTGGTCTTGAGCGACTGAGGGTATTTTGTTAACTTTTTTATAGCTGAGGTGTTTTAGCTAATTTCTCAAAATGTAGGGAGGTTAAGTAATTGTTATTTGGTAGACATTTGAGAGCAATTATGTCCGAATGATATTTAATTAAGGGCAAAATAGGTAAAAAAAATAATAATATTACCTGGTGATGTTTTAATCCTAGGGGCGAGGGTATCAGATTACCCCCAACATTACCAACTAAAAACACTATTTACAATAAAAGATTCTCGTAATATTTTATTACTTGCAAACCAGACACTAGAATTTTGCGAAATAAACGAAGATTACCCATGTTATCTTATAGGCCCCTATCCAAACGTACCCTATAAATTAAGATTATACAATTTTAAAGAGTAATACTACACGTACAAAATAATCTCACAAAGATTTCTATACAAAGTGATGTGGCAAAAAATTTATGGAGCAGTGAATATGATAAGTTTGACTTTTTGTATTCACTCTTCCAATCATCTTCTGTCACATCATTGTTGTAGTAAGAGACAATAAGGGTATGTTGTTAACTGGGCAAGCATCAATTTTTTTTTGCAATAACACCACTAGTAGCAGAGGCATTAGATTTCAGGGAAGTTATTTCTTTGGCTTGAAATTTAGGTTTGAGTAAGGTCCTACTGGAAATGTTTAGATTTTATTAAGGCATGCAAGAACTAAAATGTTTTTTGGGAGATTGATGGAATTGTGAGATGTATTCACAATCTAGCCTACATTGCTCCTCATTGGGTTTCAATGGACCAAAAGAAAAGCTAATTTGTTAGCGTATGAGCTTGTTGGGTTAACAACATCGGATTCTCTCCCTACGAATTGGTTGACTCCTTGCCCAACGAGTATTTTAAGAATTTTTCTTCAGGATAACCCATGTTAATACCCGTTTAGATTTGTTTGGTTTGTTTCTAGCTTATGGCTATCATATGTATGATGTAATCTTATATGTATGTCATGTTTGTTATGGAATGGAAGTTTCACTCGGATATATATATCTTATGGCTATCATATGTATGATGTAATCTTTTATGTATGTCAAGTTTGTTATGGAATATATATATATATATATATAGTTGACAATGAAAAGACTAATTTGCCCTTCTATATTTTTAGAGAGCTTGGATGACAAAAGGGGTTAGCGAAAACACTTTTGGAAACTATTTAAGGGGAAAGTAATTTTCTATCTTTTATTTTTATATTTAAAATAAAAAATGGATAACGGAAAGTGAGGAGAGGCAATACAAAGAAAAAAATGTTTTATACCTCTATATTAAAATCTTACCGTATAGATATTTTAAATTAGAGTAATGCTATAGCCACCGACGGTAGTGCACAGAATTTGTGCATCGAATGACGTGACAAAATCCTGACCGTAAATAGTTGGGCCCAAATTTTTTCTTTCATTAAACATATATATATACATAAACATTCTTTTCACAAATATTGTAATATGTACAAAACATCAAAAATAAGATGGACAGTGTAGCCATTTCCCTTCGCTTGCCGACGTCCATCCGACCGTGTCCTCACCTAGATCCTGCAAAACATGAAAAACAACGGGGTGAGCACAAATAATGCTCAGTAAGTAAATCCTCTACGCATCTATCCCCGTAACTATCTCTCTCTAATTCTTTCCTTACAATTCTCATTTACTCTCTCTCTTACACTTCTCTCTATTTTCTCTTTCTCATAACTTTTTCTACTAACTCTCTTTAGTAGTCACGGCCTCATCTTACAGGAGGCACGACCGGGACTCGCTCCCACTCTACGTGACTTCTACTCATTCTAGCCGATCGGACCCGGTTATGCATGGATTCAGAACCCTTGGCCATGTGAGTGTATAATCTCTCTCTCTCGGGTACTCTCGAGTATAGCCCTCATCCGCATGCACTCTCATGGGCTACACCACTTCTCTTTCTCATACTCATGCCGCTCTCTCAATGCGGCGTACATGCGGGAATACTCTACCCATAACTCACGGGTTCCTCATCGCACAACCTACTCTTTCTCTTTTTCTCTCTCTTTTCTCTTAAGAAAGCTCACACTCAAAGTTCTCTACTCTTTTTCTACTCTTTCTCTAATGCATAACTAATGCATATGGATGATTCATGCTTATTAATGCACTCATGAAATGAACAAATGCAATGTTGCTCTAAAATCGTCATTCTGCACAGGTCACACTAAAAAGGGCATAACTTGCGTTATACACATCGGATTGCTACGGTTTTGGTCTGGTTTTAAAGCTTAGAGACAGGGCTATAACTTTTATGTTTTGGTCTCAGCCCAGTTCAATCCGTAAGATGCCCAAAAATTACTCAGAAAGTCACAGCTGTGACAGGGCAGTTTCTCACTTAGGCATTTCATCAAACAACTTATACGCATACCAAAGCTCTACTTATCTATAACTCTACTCTTCTCTTTAATCATCCAAAATGGGAGGAAAACTCCCTCATATAGTCATAATTCCTGCCAAGGAAAACACTCCCAAAAATATTCATACAAAACTCCTCCAACCTCAACTCAATTTCACTATCTCATCACACATCAAAAACACTTACAATTTAAGCATATCCAACAACTATGACTAAGCACACATCTCATCTCAAATTTTCAGTAAGTGTAACATATATACACAATTAAAATAAATCTCTATTCATTTACTTTCTTGAATTCTCAACTTGGTTGGATTTACTTACCTTGAATTTGAGCAACTCCAACACTATTATCTCTCCTTGATAGAATTCCTTTTCCTCTTAAACCCTAAGCATATAAAACCATAAGAATTCAAAACTTTAAAATTTAATCTTACATCTTGATGCAAGAATCTTACCTTTGGATGCTTAAGATTGAAAATCCACTCAAAAATACCCAAAATCTATGAATTTCCTTGGAAATCTAGTGAAGAAATTTGAGAGAATTTGAGTAGAGAATGGCATGAATGGAGGGATAGAGTGGCTAGGGTTTCTACTCTTGAACTCTTATATATATATATATATAGTTTCCCATTTTTCCCTTGCTCTTCCTTGGAAATTTCATCTATATCCTTTGATTCTTTACAAATACATCCTTATCACCAACACATTCTCTACTAAATTTCCTTTAATTTTACTCTCCACTTTTCCTACTAATTGGGGGTAGAAAGGTCATTATGCCCCAAAGGAAGAATTCTCTAGAAAACTCAAGAATTTTTTTGTTAAGCTCTTCCCCATGGCGAAGAACATTCCGTCGCCCCTGCGAAACACGGCAGAACCTACCCGTGGGTGTAGCACCTCATCGCCACTGCGAAGATTCTCCTTCACCCCGGCGAAGGTTGGATTTCAAAAATTCACCAAATCTCAACCAAAACCAAGGCAAACACTTAACCAATACAACATACAAACTCAATTGAAACTGAATCAATGAACTGTTAAGTAATACAGTAAATTTTAAATATGTACCTCAAGTGGGGCGTTACAATTCTCCTCCCCTAAAAGAATTTCGTCCTCGAAATTCACACGAATAACTCAGGGAAGCGATTCTGCATATCTTGTTCTACCTCCCATGTCACTTCTTCTACCTTGTGATTCCTCCAAAAGATCTTCACTAGTGGAATACTCTTGTTCCGGAGTTCTTTAATCCTTCGATCTAGAATCTGTACTAGACGTTCCTCATACACGAGGTTCTCTGCTAATTCAACGTCCTCTATACTCAGGATATGAGAGGGATCACTTACATACTTCCGTAGCATTGAGACATGGAAAACATCGTGCACCTTGTCCATATTAGGCGGAAGTGCCAATCTGTAGGCAACTTTACCCACTCGTTGCAATATCTCAAATGGACCTATGAACCTCGGTGCTAACTTTCCTTTGTTCCCGAAGCACATCACTCGCTTGTAAGGGGAAACTCTCAGAAACACTTTATCACCCACTTGAAATTCCACTTCTTTCCTCTTTAAATCGGCATAACTTTTCTGTCGATCTTGGGCTTACTTCATTCTTTTCCTGATTAATCTTACATCCTCTATCATCTTCTGAGTCATTTCTGGCCCAAGAGCGGTATTCAACTCATCTTTTTCACCGATCTCATCCCAATGTAGTGGAGACCTGTATCGTCTACCATAAAAAGCCTCGTATGGTGCCATTTTAATTGTAGACTGATAACTGTTGTTGTAGGCAAACTCCACCAAAGGTAACATTTCATGCCATGACATTCTATAATCCATGCAGCAGGCTCTCAACATATCCTCAAGCACCTGATTTTTTCTCTCTGTTTGGCCATCCGTCTGAGGATGAAAGGCTGTACTGAATGCCAAACGGGTACCCAAATTTCTCTGTAAACTAGTCCAGAAAGCTGAGACAAATCTCGAGTCTCTGTCTGATACTTTTGGAAACTATTTAGGGGGAAAGTAATTTTCTCTCTTTTATTTTTATATTTAAAATAAAAAATGGATAACAGAAAGTGAGGAGAGGCAATACAAAGAAAAAAATGTTTTATACCTCTATATTAAAATCTTACCGTATAGATATTTTAAATTAGAGTAATGCTATAGCCACCGACGGTAGTGCACACAATTTGTGCATCGAATGATGTGGCAAAATCTTGACTGTTGATTAATTTTAAGTTAAAATTAATCAGCGGTCAGGATTTTACCATGTCATTCGATGCACAAATTTGGTGCATGTAACGCCCCACTCGAGGTACGTAGCTAATGTCTCTTACTTTACTCTTGTTGACTTGAAATATTGTTAATATGGTTTGGTTGGCCCTTGATTGAATGGATGCTTTGGTTTTGTTGAGTGGTTGCCCTGAAATTGTAGAGACTTGGTGGAATTTTGGGGTTATTGTCTTCGTCGGGGCAAAGAAGAATCGTCACCGCGGCGATGAGGCCCTGCAACCCACGGTGTAGGTTCTGTGAAGTTTCGCCGGGGCGAAGAAATACTCTTCGCCGCGGCGACGAGCCTAACAAAAAAATTTAATGAGTTTCTAGAGAATTCTTCCTTTGGGGCACAATGACCATTCTACCCCTAATTAGCAGGAAAAGTGGGCAGTGAAATGCAAGGAAATTGCATGGAGAATAGTTTAATTGGGGGTGCATTTGTAAAGAATTAAAAGGGCAAAAGTGGAATTCTTAAGAAAGAGTAAGGGTAAAAGGAGAAAGAGTGGAGAAAATATGAGATAATAAGGGTTTAAACTTTAGAAACCCATTCACCTATCTTCTTCCACCGCCTCTTTCATTCTCCATTTCCTCTCAATTTCTCCTTCAAGCTTTCAAGGATTTTGAAGGGTTTTTCGTTAGATCTTGGTAGAGAATTGATCTAAGTCATCCTAAGGTAAGATTTCTTACTCTAGATATGATTTTTACCTATAAAGATGATGAGGTCTTAATGTGTTATTGTTTTAAGGTGTAGAGAAAAGTCTTCTACCAAAAGAAAAGAGAAGTGTTAGTGGAATCACATCATCACAAGGTAAGTAAATCCTAACCCAAGTTGAGATTTGAGAATTCTCTTGAGTAGAGATTTAGTAGAAATGAGGTATGCATGTTATATGTATGTTATTGAGAAATTGAGTAGAGATATATGTCTACTTGTTGAGAAAGTAAGTTGAGAATGAGTATCCATATTGTGTTGTTGGGTATATTTTCTTTATAAGAAGTGTTGATGTGTTATGAGTTGAAATGAAGTTAAATGAGATTGAGTATATATTTTGGGAGTGTTCTTCTATGATAGGGGATATGCCCATGGAAGGGAGTTTATTCCCATTTTTGGATGGTTAAAAAGAGAAATAGAGTTGTAGTTAGAGAAGAGTTTTTATATGCAGATGAGTTGTTTGATGAAATGCCTAAGAGAAGCATGAGAATGAGTTATGAACCTTACTTATTGCAACATTGCATATTGGCATTTTCTACGTGCATTAATGAGCATGAACCATCCATATGCATTAATTGTGCATTGAGAAGTAGCTTGAGAAGGAATTGAGAAATACTAGAGAATTACTCTAAGAGTTAAGCTACATTATAATGAGTAGCTACAAAAAGAGTAGAGACCTTGTGCACAAGCTATTCTAAGTGCTAAAGAAGAGAATAAAGTAAGTTGTGCGATGGGGCCATGACCGTCACGTAGAGTGGAACATGAGATTCCAGCCGTGCCCTCGGTAAGAAAGGGCCGTGACATTCAAGAGATATAGAGAAAGAATGTACACTCACATGGCCAAGAGTTCCAAATCCATGCATGACCAAATCCGATCGGTAGAGAAATGAGTAGAAGTCACGTAGAGTGGTAGCGCCCAGCCGTGCCTCCGGTAAGATGAGGCCGTGACATACAGGGGGTGTATAGCAAAGAATATGAGAAACAGAAACAGAAAGATAACAGAGATGAGAAAAGAATAGTGTAAGGAAAGAATTAAGAGAAAGTGTTACGGGAATAGACAAGTAGAGGATTTACTTACTGAGCATTAGTTGTGTTCACCCCATTGTTTTTATGCTTTTGCAGGTTCCAGGTGAGTACACAGTCGGATGGACGTCAGCGGGTGAGGGAGAGTAGTTACACTGTCCACCACACTTTTGAGAACTTTTGTAAATGATACTAACTTTATGTAAAGAATATGTATATTAAATGAAAGAAAACTTTTGGGCCCAACTATTTTTATTAATGTACCTTTATTTTATTGTATGTGTTTTTATGAATATAGTAGTATAAAGCAGGTATTACAATGCACTACCGTCAGTGGCTGTATTATTTTCCTTTAAATTATGGTAGTATTCTCTATAATAACAAATCATATTATATAATGTCTTTAAAAGATTCATTCATATAAATACAATTTAATACTATTCTATTTAATTTTAAAGATAGTTGTATAAGTTTTTATGTTTATCGTTCATTCTATGATACAAGAAAATGTCAAGCTAAGAACTGAAAAAGAAATAGAACAATTTCATACTATACAAGAAAGATATTGATATTTTTTGTTGATTCTTCATACTATACAAGAGCAAAGCCACCGGAGGCGTAAGCTTGATTGTTATCGGAACCCTAACTAGGAAAAGAGCTTTATTAACCAACAAGGCCACAGTTAGGACCGCCCAAAACGGACGCTTAGCCATAATTTGCTTATTCTCCTCTTCAATCTAGACCTTTGGTTTACCACAAACACGGCAACTACGTCCACTCTCATTAGCTCTATTGTCCATTCTCATGAACTGAAATTTCAAAGTAGCATGGAGATATTATCATAATATATTTTTTTTTTTTCTATCAGATTCTAAACAAATGGGAAGAGAAGAAGACTCAGATATATACTATGAGTCTGAGATACGATAGGATACATGGTTTGGAGAAGATACGAAGTTTTAAAATCTGTTGATTGGTTCATCCTAACAACATTATATCTAGCCATGGATTCCAGTGCGAAGCTATAGAGCTTTAGAAGATCAGGAAAGTGTTCTATGAGAGAGTGGACGAGTCATTGAAAGAGGATACTTCTTGTTTGTTCCCAAATGATTTGGAAAGTCAAGCAACTAAATCCTTAGTTTTATATCTATGAATTGGAATAATTAGTCGATGACCATAAAGGAAAAGCTTAAACGAATCCTTATCAAGAAATTCAGGAAATGTTCAATTTCATGTTCCTGATTGTAATTGTGAAATTGAGTGCCATGTTATAGCTACCACCAAATGAATTGCAGATTCTATTGAGAGATTTCTTGTCTTTGGACTAGTTGTAGAGAGCTTAGAGGAAAGAGTAATATTACAAGTACAAATGAATCTTACAAATAATTCTATACAAAATGATGTGGTAAAAAATAAATGAAGGAGTGAATAATGAATATGATGAGTTTGACTTTTTATATTTACTCTTCCATTCATTTTCTATCACGTCACTTTGTATAGAAATCTTTGTAAGATTTCTTTGTACGACAAATATTATTGTAGAGGAAATACAAACCAATCCATTAAAAAATACAAAAATGCTAGAGGTACAAAGAAATTTAAAAAGACTTCTAGTTAACAGTTTCTAAAACAAAGGGATAAAATTATCCTTATGTTTAGCGTAAGTATACATATTTGTATATACAATAAGAGTAAACAACTTTTTCCCACCCAAATAATGACTTAATGACACTTTCTCATTTACAGACTTTTAAACTATCACTGTACCACACAAATTTATATTTTATTTTTGATTCTACCATCGTTGCGACCCTACACCACCACCATTTTCTTCCCTAATTATCACTCACCAAAACCCCTCAAACCCTACTCCCACTGACCCCACTAATCACTGTCAATCGAGCAATTAGGGTTTGCGCAACCACCCCTCTCAAGTCAAATTTCGATCAATCCCAACCACTAAAATTCAACACTTTACCACCAAAACACTCATCGGTCTCCTCCCTTCAAAAGCCTCAATGGCCTAGACCAAGTTTGCTCTCTGTTCGCAATCAGAAAATAAATTTGGATAATAAAATGGTATTTTAAAAGTCTGTGGGTGGGAAAATGTCATTAAGTCATTATTTGGGTGGGAAGAAGTCTTTAAATCTATATATAATGATTAGAAAAATATGTAAGTATATGTATTGGCCAAACGGGAAAGCATCATTTAAGTCATTATTTGGGTGGGAAGAAGTGTTTAAATCTATATATAATAATTCGAAAAATATGTAAGTATATGTATTGGCCAAAGAACATCCTCCCACGCAAAGTTTGCCTCAAGACAATTCACTACCCAAAAAGTTTGAAAATGACAATTACCCACTTTTTGTGAGGGTTTGTTAGTGAATTCAGTTATTTGACATGTACATTAACTGTAAAGATGAAAATACCCTTGACTGTTTGACTTATTATATTATTTTGTTAATTTATGTTAGGTCAACAAATTCAATTACTTATATACCCATCCTCTATAAATTCAATTACTAATATGCCATCAACTATTTCTGAGATGTAAATTACCCATTTGTTCCTTTTTTTTTTTGAAATATTGAAGTTACCATTCAGATTTATAAAATTTGTAACATTTAAAATTACCAATTTGTCCCTCTCTTGGTTTGATATGTCTCAAATGAGAATTGCCACTGGTGTGACTAGGGATGTATACAAGCCGAGCTGAGCAAGTATCTCGATACTCGAGTTCAGTTCGTGATGAACAGTAACGAGCTCGAGCTCGAGCCGAGCTTGGTTGAGCTTCAATATTAGTGTTCGAGCTCAAGCTCACGAGTATTAAGGTGCGCTCAAGCTCGAGCTCGCTTAAACGAGCTTAAATGAGCTTAAACAAGCTTGAGCCTGATCGAGCACGAAAACTGCTCATGAACCAGAAAAATGTTGTAGATCTAATTCATCTGAAGGCAAAACTCACCCATAATTCAACACAATCTTCAACACCAACAATCTTCCAAAACATAAAATGAAATGACAAGTTTAAAGTTGTTGGATGAAATATGCATTACAATTGTTTGATATATTTGTTGGATGTACATATGTAATATGCATTTCTTGCACAAACACAAGTGTACAACTACAAAAGGGTAGACACTGGACACTTAAACAGTACACTCCATGAAGCTTTGTACAAACACATGAAGCTATATACAAACCAAAAGTACACTCCATGAAGCTATGTGCTTATGCCCAAACACATGAAGCTATATACAAACACAAAAATACACTCCATGAAGCTATATATAAACACAAAAGTATACTCCATGAAGCTATATACAAAGACAAAATAGCAAAAAACTAAAGCAAGAAATATAGACTTTGGGACAGCAAAATCCAAGAAGACCAGGAGAGAAAAACCTAAAGCCACCCAAAGCAGAAGAAAGGCACCAAAGCCACCTAAAGCCAAGCCTCCCACGGTCCCACCTGCAAAGTGTAAATACAAAGGAAGCAAATAGTTTGCAAGTCAAATGTTTGCAATTCACCATTCACCAAATCAAAATCAACACAACAACATCACAATATCCCTCTGATACAAACCCCAAGCTTCACCTGCAAAAGATCACTCACAAACAACCACCCGGATCACTCTGAAACTCCAATAGTCAATAACCCAGAATTTCTAGTCACACCAGAACAGTTTAGTCACTTCAAAAACAATTGAAAAACACAAGCAATACTGAATAATCTCAATATCTATATTGAATAACCAGGTTCTTTGCATAGAAATTAAAAAAACTACAAAAGGGCTATATATTTACAAACCTGTGGATATATGTTGGAGGGTCAAACAATCTACTCAATCCCTTCAAATGAAGAGATAGGAAGGGTAATCTCTAATGGTTCCTCATCCGTCTAAAACATATATAGGAAAAAATCATAAAGTTTAACGTTAGAATAAAAGAAAATAATATTCAAAATAAACGAGACATAAAAACAGTAATAATTTAAGGGTTAATTAAACTTACTTTATCAATCTTCGTTAGTCCGAGGAGATTGCGACACCAATCACCTCCACATAGTAGTGCTTGCACTGTGTCCGGAGACAGTCGAGATCAGTAATTGTCAATAACTCTACTTCCCGCACCGTGCTAATAGGAATGACAAGTATATCACGAGCCACCTTACATAACACTGGATATTTCAAACTATTTGCTTGCCACCACTTTAAAGCATCTAACGCCTCATAATCCACCTGACACTTATAACATGGCTCTTTGAAATAGGAATCTAACTCCGATTTTTCCGAGGCAACAGTTTCAATTACGTCCACATAATTCATTAAAGCCGACCAACAGAAGAGTCATCATCTGCATTTGTCCCACTCCTACTCCTGCTCCCACTCCCACTCCCACTCCCACTCTCACTCTCACTCCTCCTATCTTGCCTAGTTGCAGGCATATGTTGATCAGCAGATGATTGACTATTGGCCATATATTCCCTGTACAACTCATACAAGGCATCCCGAACCGTTGTATAATGAACCCATGCTTCAAGATTACCATAAATCTTGGGGAAAGCATAGTCCAACACTCTCATTTTGCACATAGGGTCGAGAACAGCAACTATAGCTATCAACAAATTGCAGTCGCCCCAATATTTATCAAATTTCCCTTTCATCTTCCTCACAATGGTCCTCACAAATTCATTTTCATCCTCAACATGTTTATCCAACAAAACTTTCACCTTACAAAGCTCGGCAAGAAATCTATTTGATGTTGGATATTTAGACCCTGAAATGATGTTAGTGGTAACATTGAAAACCTTCAAAATTTCACAAACTCTCTGCATTTTATCCCAATCTTCATCAAGGGGACAAGAAGTGAAATGCTGGTCTTTTTCAAAGTATCTTGGAAATACCCTTTGGAATTTTAGTGCAGTTGCCAACAACTCATAAGTTGAGTTCCACCTTGTTTTACAATCCAATATCAACATTCTATGAGGCAACTGCAATTGCTGCACAATTTTTGAAAAGATTTGTAGTCTAATCTCTGATTGATTGATGTAGTAGACACTATCACGGACGTCTTTGATAATATACCTAATCTGATTAAGACCATCTTGCACCATTATATTTAATATGTGGGTGCAACACCTAACATGAAACAACTTTCCCCCACAAAGAAGCTTCTTGGTTATAGAAAAGTTTTCCTTTAGAACCTTGATTGCCAAGTCATTAGTGGATGCATTATTAATTGATATCGTGAAGATTTTGTTCTCAATTCCCCATTCCTGCAAACAGTTAAATATGTGATCAGCAATTTGGACACCACTGCGAGGAGGCGGTAAACGAACAAAACTGAGCACACGTTTGTTCAACCTCCAATTAGTATCTATCCAATGCTCCATCACAACCATGTACTCAAGTTTCTGATTACTTGAATTCCACAAATCAGTAGTCAAACTAATTCTATCAATATTCTTCAAAACAGCCTTCAACCTCTTCTTTTCCATTTCATACACCTTCATACAATCATTTTTACTTGTGAAGCGTGATATTTTTTCCCAACCAGGCGTCACATATTTTAGCAAATTATTAAAACCCTCTTGCTCGACAACTCTGAATGGGTGCTCATGCATAAGCACCCATTGTGCTACTAGTTCCCTCATCCGAGCCATCTCAAACCTCCCACCTATAAGAGGAGGCAGGGAACTACCTACTGCCATTGCATCTGCAGCTGGAAAGTTCAACTGTTATTGTTGATTATTAAAAACCCTTCGCCTTAGACTCTGATACCAAATAATGGAGATCAAGGTGCTGACCAAGTTGATGTTCCCAAATATTCTCAAGATCTTTTGCAAGGAATTGATGGTCCAATGACTAAGGCAAAGACAAAGAGGATGAAAAAGGCTTTGCAAGGCTTGATCATGGAAGTGCAATACAAAGAGGTTGTACTAGAAGACTCTAAGACTAAATTCGAAGATTTCAAAGCTTCACCGATGATAGTCTATTATCTTTTTATGCAAGGGGTAGATTCGGAAGATCAAGTTGGATGCAAGGATTAATTTAGGAATTAATTTTTGTTTATTTAATCTTGGGCTTTTTATGTTTTAATTATCATTAGATTCTTCATTCTTTTATTTATTTAAGGTTTATTTAGGCCCAATTCGCTTGTACTTAGGCCCAACCCATTTTTCAAGTAGGTAGGGTTTCTTTTAGGGTTTGTGCTTATAAAAAGGGGCGGCCATGTTATTTTTTTTGGGGGGGGGGGGGGGGGGGGTGGGGGACATATTATTATCAATTGAAGTTTATTTCATAAAGCTATTTGCTTGCCTTCTTATGTTCTTGATTGAATGCTTAAATCTCGACTTATCAAAGGGAGTGATCAACCTTTGTGACGTCTCAAGATTAGGGTTTTAAGGACTTAGTTTTCTTAGGGTTCTAATTCGATCATCCTCAACACGTTCCTAGCAAACCAACTTGTTCTTATTCCATTGAGTTCATGGGTTCCTAGGGTAATTCGCCTAGAGGGTCTACATCACCTTCAAATGTCTAGCAAATTGAGTTGTGCTTCTAGTTGCATTAATGGACAATTTGGCCTTACAATGGATGCATTCTGCCTTCTTCGTATTGTCGGGTTGAAGAACCTCTCTAAATTTTGCCCATACAGGAGATGTCTTCGCTCTTTTCTTCCTTGGGAATGGGTTATCAACATCATCATTTTCTTCTTCAACAGTTGGATTAATACCACAAGTTGCACTTACAGTTGGATTCGGATTACTTCTTAGGGTTTGAACTGGTGAACTTGAGTCAATCAACGTTGGTCGGCTACTAGATGAGCCTTCCATACCTATAATGGAAGAATAAAACAACTATTAGCATTTGTATGAAATATAAAAATCAAGCAACTATATATGTAATTGAATGCATTTCAACCTATTAAACTACAAGAATAATGTGACTATATGAGTGTAATTGTGTAACGTGACTGATAGTGATAGGAACCTTGATTGTTTCCACTTCCAGAATACATAAATTCACTTAAAGATGTAATAAACATGTACAACCTTTGTTTAAATAATTAAAAATAATTACTTGACAAACATGCTTATTATTATATCAGCTTATATGAAATAGTTTGTGTAAATAGTTTATATATGTAGTATCACTCAATTAATTAATATTGAGCTGTAGGATCAATAGATTTAGTGTGCAATATTCTATGAAACAAGCTCTATTTATTACTGTAGAATAATCTGCCAAACCCAATATCTATGTAAATTTTATGCAATAATGGAAAAGAATGTCTTAGGTCTTACACTAACTTTTATTAAAAGGTGTTGTTATGATTGATACTGCTAAACTTGTAGTACCTATATGGTTTTAATGAAGGTTCGCCAGCACTCCAGAAAACCTGATCTATGTTTCTGTAAACACAATAGCCAATAATTCATCACTAGTAATTACATATTCAAGAAAACTGCAATGCATGGGACGGGTCATTCACATAACGCATCTCTGAAGGCTTATTTTTCATCTCCTAGTACAGACACTTATGAAATAATTGTAAAATTTCAATATGATAAACTTAATGAAAGATACTAAACTAACATGATAGCAATAAGATTAAATGGGTAGCTAAGTACATACAAATGCAAACCAGATCAAACAAGGCATACCTAATTCATAACTTACGCAAAAAGCAACACACAATGAATAATGAGCAAAACAAATTAATAAGGAAGATGAGAACCCCAACTGTACAATATAAGAAGATGGCTACAAACAAAATGCCATGCAACAATGACATAAAGACAGGATGAAGTATAAATGTCAAAGATATCTTATAAATCACTGCACACAATACTGCCATACCTAGTTCATTGGGGATCTAACAAATAACTCGACATAATAGTAAGCTCTCGCAGACAGGAAATCTCTGGTAAATAGACAACCAGGGGCTAGAACCTCAGGCTCCATCACCCTTATGCATTCTAAATTACCCAAAACAGCTTATATGTAAGACTGTTAAAATTGCAAGTGTAATTTTAACCATTTCCTCTTCATTTATGGTTTAAGTATTTTTATGTTTTAAGATTGTGTGAGGTCAAAGTCTATACAAAATAACATTTTCTTTACAATCTCATCAATTATTATTTGAAGTCCAGATTGTATGAAAGTTTGGTTCCAAATAATGGGCGAAGACTAGGAAATAAATAGAAGAAAAAACATTACCTACAACATTCAACATGATATCTGATATTAATCTTGAGAACAATAACTATTGCGATTTATGTAATTACCTGGAACCAAATCACTGGTCAGGAGCTTTAGCATGATGAAGATGACGGTGACAGCGAATAGCAGTGGAGAAGTTGTCGACGAAGGCGGCGTGACTGATTTACAAAATGGCAGCGAATGGGATGTTTGGATATTTTAGAGCTAAGGAAGCGATTGGGCTATTGGAGAGTGGAGATGACTGTGACGGTGAATGGCAGTGGCTGAGTTGTCATCGGCGACAGCATGGGGGAGCGATGGGAATTAGAGTTAGGGTTGAATGAAAAATCCCAAATGGGTTTATCGTTTTTGTTTGAACTGTGAATGGGTGTTGTTTGTCATTTTTACAACTTAAAAATAAAATAAAGTTTAAAATCTTGTAAATTGGCCCTCGGAGCTCGTTTAAGCTCGCGAGTCTAACGAGCTAAGGTTAGCCCGAATCAAACTCGGCTCGATACGATTCATGAGTCACTCGAGCTCGAGCTCGACTCGACTGGCTTCGAGTAGAATTCGAGCTTCCGACGAGCCGAGCTCGAATAGCTCATGAGCTACTCGACTCATGTCTCATCCCTAGGTATGACCCAAAAACATCAGGGTTTTTTCTTTATCTCCTGACCACAACAACAACAACAACAAAAGATAAATCACAATTGCATGTGAGGAGGAAGTAAAGAAGAAAATTAACTAACCACTAGAATCGGCCAGATCATGGCAAAAGAATGCGATTGTTTTGTGATCTCACTTGATCTGCCATGATTTGACCTTGAACCGCTAATCTAGCCCATATCATGGCAGACACCCTAGGTTGTGGTGGATCTAGAGCAACAAATCCGCCACGATGTGATCTGGTGCTCTAAATGGTAACCACTAACCAAACAGATCGCAGTCGTCGAATTTGTTCCTAACAACTGCGATGTTTTGTTATGAATTTGATCCCAAATTTTTTTTTGGTTTAACCAAATCCAAGACAGAAGAAGAAAGAGAAAAATAAAGAGATGGAAGGAAAAGAGAGAGACGAAAAAAGAGAGGAGGAAGTGAAGAAACATAAAAAAGAAAGAGAAGAGAATGGAGATAAAATATGACTAATATTATGCTTACAACTGAGTCATATAATCAAGCATACAACTAAGCAAAAAACATAGGACAGAGTAGTTATTTTACATGAATTTTGTAAAAATTTTGTCTGGTTGTATGACTTAATTGTAAACATATTATTCATAAAATATATAGAAAGGAGAAAAAAAAAATAGTTAGGAAGAAAAAAATAAAAGAAAAAGAAAGGAAGGATAAAAGAAAGAGGAGGAAAAAGAAAAAAAATCAGGTTTTCAGATGTTTTTAATTTATACTATTTTATGTCTATTGTAGCAGACACGTGACAACCATGCAATCAAAGCTTCTCATTGATAGAATTACCATATTATCCTTTTTCAAACGGAGTTCATTAATAATAGCCTTGCGAAAAGTGAGTATTTGTCATTTTCAAACTTGTTGGGTATAAAATTGTCTTTGAGGCAAACTTTGGGTGAGAGAATGAGTTCGGCGGCTTCGACCTATATATTTGTATATATTTAGGGGTGGGATAATCCGGTTAACCGAACCGGATTATCAAAACCGAAAACCGAACCAAATTTTCGGTTCGGTTACCAGTTTTCAAATTATCCTTTAATCCTTAAAATTCTTCAATGTTTCATTTAAGCCCCTAAATTCAAATATTTATTATTTTATATATAATTTCATACTATGAAGACTAAAACTCAACATTATACAAAAGCTTTGTATTTGATTATTTGGTGGACAATATTAACATCCTCTCAAGGAGAAACTTGGCTTTGACTTGAAGTGTCGGGAAAGGCAGAGACAATCTTCATAATGTTACCAAGCCTGTGAAAATTAGAGACCATTGGATTGCTACATAGTGAGGACCATCCATCGGTTTCAGAAATCAGAAACAAGTAAAATTAGTAACAAAGTACGCCGAAAATGTAAAATTAAAGGATTATTAATAATATTTGTTACATAAGCTCCTTAATTATGAGCTTTACATCTCTAATCCATATTTAACAGCCTTAATCTCTTCAAATGTAGTGTAGGGTTAACTTTACCAAAGCCTAATCTAACAACAAAATTTCCAGAAAACCATCTCACAAGATCCCAAAATCAACAAACAAAAACCCCCAATTTCCTTCACGCCACACCACCATCACCACAATTCCTTCTAACAAGTGCAAAGTATCCCAAAGGCCAAAACAGCACAAACAGCAGCCACAACATTACCTTCCTTCACTAAAACAAACCCAGAAAGCAAAACAAGATTAACAAAATAACAAACAAAGAATACATAAAAATCAAGAGTCTGCTCACGATGGGTCTGCTCACGGTGGAGTCTGCTCACGGTGTAGTCTCTTTAGGGTTGGTCTGCTCATGGTGGAGTCTTCTCATGGTGGACTGTGAAGATCGCTGGAGAGTGGATGCAGTAGCTCATAGTGTGGATGGAGTAGCTCTGTAGCTCACGGTGTGGAAGACTGGACTGTGAAGATCTCGGAGAAGATCGCTAGAAAGTGGATGCAGCAACAGTAGCTCACGGTGTGGATGGACTATGGAGTAGCTCTGTAGCTCGCGGTGTGGAATAGGGAGATTTAACTAAGATTTGGAGGCTAAGTCGCGAAGGGAGAAGAGTCTGAACTGTGTGTGAAGAGAAATAGATAGGAGCCAAATTTTTTTTTTTTGCTTTTATAGTTAGGGTAAAACCGAACATATTTTCCAGTTTTTTGAATTCTACAAACCGAAAACTGAACCGGTTTTTTAAAAAAACCTAATTTTTGATTCAGTTTTCAGATTATTTATCCCACCCCTATATATATTTATGGGTGACAACAACTTATGCTTAGCGTAAGGTAGTAGGACCCATTGACCAGGTACCACACATTTTTACCCAATCTTATCCGGTCAAAAGATCCGACATAAAACGGGTCACAATGTCAACCAATTTTAATTGCTCAATGCGTAAATGCTATTTTTTATTCTCTATGAAGGTCAGGCCAAAATATTTAACAATTTGAGACAAACAAAACCGATTAATCTATGCACATGCCATGAATCATATTTTACAAATTATGCCAACCACTCTGTATTAAATAACAATATTTTCTAGTCCATTATATAATATATAGTTTATAAATATTCGACATATAAATTTTATATGCAAATTATAGACCTATGTAATTTATAATTCATATAAAAATGATGCTTTTATTAGGTGAAAAATTGTTTAATAATGTAAATTGAGTAATAACTTAATTTACACAAAATAACTTTTAATTTAATATTTATAAACCAGAAAAATCATATAAAAAAGTTCTTTTATAATAAAAGGATATTAATTGGCCCGAAATTAGAATTTGGAATCTATTCTTGACAACAAAAACAAAACCAAAAAAAAAAAATATTTACTCTTATCACCTGATAAAGTGTGTATTTTTATTTTCTAATTTTTAATATTGCTAATATTTCTGGTTCAATTATTAGTGTGGGTTAAGATCTTCGTCTTGCAATTGGATGAAAATTTACATGGTGGCACCATTAGTATGAAAGCTTTCTCCTGAATCTCTGATTAATTTCATCTTATCATCTCTTCTGTAAGTTCTCTGCGTTTTTTTTTTTTTTTTTTTTTTTCAGTTTTGTTCAGCTTATCTTCAGCTATGAAACCCATATTCTTTTGTTGCACTTTTGTTGAATTTCATTTCGATTTTTGCTGAATTTGTTTCATTTATTGATAATATGCGGAACCCAGGTTGCCTTTTATGATATTAGGTTAAAGTTTTGATTTTTATTTGTGGGATATTGATATTTTCTGTGAATGATTTATGAAATCCTTGTTTTAATTGCATTGATTTGGTGTTATAAATTGGAACCCTTCTTGGAAAAGCTTGAAATTTTTTAGCTTTAGATGAGATTTTGAATGTATTTGATTGTGGTTTGTATATTTGTTTGATGAATTGTGTATTTTTATTAGGAGATTTTTGTTCTTGAATTTTAAAGTGATTAAAATTGAAGGAGAGACGTTTGATTATCTCGCAGGATTTTATCAAAACAGTATGGAGTCTAGTGGTGAAGATGCGCTTAGCGCTATAGTTCCTTTGTTGAAACTTCTGTCCCTAACAGTTATTGGATTGATTCTTGCAAATCCAAAAACCAAAATGGTCCCGAGAGCAACATTTAAGCTCTTAAGCAAGCTGGTTTTCGCCCTATTTTTGCCCTGTTTGATATTTACTGAATTGGGTGAAAGCATTAGTCTGGAGAACATTTTTTCTTGGTGGTTTATCCCTGTTAATGTTTTAGTAAGTACGATCTTTGGTTTCTTTCTTGGGTGCTTGGTGGTGATTATATGCCGGCCACCTCCAGAGTTCAATAGGTTTACAATCATCATGACTGCCTTTGGAAATAGTGGTAATCTGTCTTTGGCGATTGTTGGATCTGTTTGTCATACGAAGGATAGTCCTTTTGGACATGGTTGCCATTCTAAAGGGGTGGCGTATGTTTCGTTTGCCCAATGGGTTTCTGTGATTCTTGTATACACGCTTGTTTATCACATGATGGAGCCTCCATTGGAGTATTACGAGGTTGTTGAGGAGGAAGGCGATGTCATTGAGGAACAACCACCTGTTAATGATTTAAGTAGGCCTCTTCTTGTAGAAGCTGAATGGCCAGGCATCGAGGACAAAGCAACTGAACATTCCAAGAAGCCCTCAATTGCTAGGATTTTCACCAACCTCTCAACTCTTTCTCAGACCAATTTTCCAGACGTTGATATCACAGAGGAAGCCACTAGTGTTAGCAGTCCCCGGTCCATTAGGTGTTTGGCCGAACCCAGAGTTGTCAGGAGGTTCAGAATTGTTGCTGAACGAACTCCAATCCAACACATACTTCAACCTCCAACAATAGCTTCTCTCTTAGCTATCATTATCGGGACTGTCCCTCGGCTAAAAGTTTTTTTCTTTGGATATGATGCTCCATTATCTTTCATCACCGACACTTTAGAAATTTTAGGTGGTGCAATGGTGCCTTCTGTGATGCTTATTCTTGGGGGTATGCTTGCAGAGGGACCAAATGAATCTAAACTTGGGCGTCGAACTACAATTGGTATAGTAGTAGCAAGGCTTTTGGTGCTTCCTTTGATAGGAATCGGGATCGTTGCATTAACCGATAAATTGAATATTTTAGTCGAGGGTGATGCGATGTACAGATTTGTGCTTTTGTTGCAGTACACAACACCAAGCGCCATTTTATTGGGAGCAATTGCAAGCTTGAGGGGTTATGCTGTTAAGGAGGCTTCGGCAGTTCTCTTCTGGCAGCATATCTTCGCCCTTTTTTCCCTTTCCGTGTACCTTATCGTCTACTTCAAACTGGTCAAGTATGTTTGAGGTTCGCCCCGCATCTCGATGTTTCGTGTTGATTAGCAATTGCTTAACATGTAAATGCCTTCATATTCTTGCTTTCTACATGTCCATTGAATTCTCTCTCTTGAATGAGATAAACATGTTTTCTAGTATGTTGTACTGTGTTTTGATGATTGAAAGTAAATGATGCTTATTTTGTGGCATTGATGTTCTTAGTCTTTGAGTTCTTAGGTGTTTGGCTACCAAGAAAAAGAGAGAAAGTAAAGGAAAGTTATGGAGAATTCAAAGAGAATTATAAATAAATTTTTGCTAATTTGGCAAGTTTTATGTGGCCTCTTGTTATTAACATTGCTTTTACTATCGAGGAAAAAAAAAAAGGCTTTAAACGAAAAAAGCATATCATGTCATTCATATGCTCATATCAAACCGCATGTACATCTGCTTTTTGATATTGAATGTCTACCGTCTCACTTAAGACTTTCTCGGATTATTAATTATCACTTTAACGTGAAATATGAGGCCTCGGAAAGTGTTTTGCTTCCCCATTTTGGGCCTTCCTTCGCTTTATGTAATGGGCCGTAAAACCTGCAACTTACATTGAATCAAATCCTTATCCTTCATAATTTGCTCGAAAATAAATCAAAGTTAGATTAATGGCCCTTGACCTTGAATAACTTGTGATGAAAAAATAAAAATAAAATCAGAATTTAAGTTGAATTATTAATTTCCATAAAATTGTTTAACAAATTAAATGAAATTTCTTATTGGTCAAGGCAGCCCCCACAAGTCCAAAGCACAAGTAAATCACGGACTAATTTTACTGAGTCAAATTTAAAAAAAAAAAAAAAAAAAAAAAATTTCTTGTCAAACTAAAATTCTTACTTTACTTGTAACTCTTGTCTAACACCTGACCCATAATTTGAATGGTCTTGATTTAATCAAAGATTCAAAGTGGTCAAACCTTAGAACCCATAGATTCGAAGTGGGTCAAACCTTATAACCCACCAAAATTTTTGTTGTGTTCCTTTTTATAAAAATATGATTCAGATAACGTTTTTAAATAATAATAAATATGAAAAAAGATACAAATAATGTTTTTACTGATAAATGAACCTTTTTTTATCCATTAAAATTATTTATAATTATTAAAAACCGTTTGTTTATCGATAAAAATATAATTTCTTTTGTGTTTCTTTCTATTTTGAAAACGTAAATGTCGTCTAATATAATACCCCTTAATTAATCATCTAAACAATAATTCTCTCAAAATGTTTTTTAAGTTTTTCCAACATTTTATATTTTTTGTTTTTCTTAACCCATTTAAAGGGTTGTACATTCAAAATCAAAGCATTTTACCAATTTGTTTGAAATCAAAATGTTTTACCATTTTACATTGAATGGAAAATTCTCTTCTTCTTCTTGCAAGGACCTAGACCTACACTTTATTCTATTAGTTTAATTTAGAAATTACTTGCGTATATTGCAATTGTTTTTCTTAGGGGTGTTCGGTTCTGGGTACCTTGCACTTTTTGAAGGAACCGAAACTGGAACCGAAGGTTCCGGTTCCTAGGTACCCAGAACCAGAACCTGTAACAACGGTTCCGGTTCCGGTTCTAGGTACCCTATAAAATTACATGACCCCCTAAAAGTTTTTAAAATGGCAAAAAAACCCTTAAAAACTTACAAATACCCCCCTTGGCACTTGTTAACAAAAATAAAATTATAAATTATAAATTCAAAATTACAAACTCCATTACTTTGTAAATGTAGATTCTCAAAAGTCAAACCAACTTACTTTAAATGTTATGAAATATAAATATAAATGTATTCACATTACTTTTTCTACAAAAATTTTTATTAATCCCCCTAATCTTTAATTTTATTTTATATTAGTCTCGGTTCTTGGTTCTGGTTCTGGTTCCTAACTATAAGAACCGGAACCTGAACCGTACAGTAATGGTTCCAAATTTTGGAACCGGAACCTACCTATTGACGACTGGTTCTGGGCAAGAACCGGAACCAAACCCAGAGTATCCGCCGATTCCAGTTCCAACCGGTTCTTTTGAACACCCCTAGTTTTTCTAGAGGAAACATTAGGTGATACTAAAATTTCACAATTCTTCAAAAATATAGAAATATTTATACATGGGATAAATATTCATCATTTATCGAGTTCAACTTTATTTCTTAATTTGTGGTATTCGACGTTGAATTTTGAATATATTATAAGAATAGTAGATTTAAACCCAAAACTCTTAACTCTAATGCTATTAAAGAGTGGAGATGTTTGGTTTATATGTCTGTACTATTACATTTATAACATATAAATTAGTCGTTCGATCCATTAATCCAATGTTTATTATTGGTAATGTCTGATTTATGTTATACAACACCTTAGCTATTTTGATCTAAGATCTTTAAATGGACGATGCATGTACGTCTATCTTATTACGACATTCCAACTTTAACATATACAACCCATACACAGGTCATAATTAAAAATACACATATACCAAATGAGAGAAATTCTAAATAATACTAAAAATTCTTGAATAGAATGACTTATGTATATCTATTTCGACCCATTTTTAGGTAGCTCAAGTGGTAAGACTAACGTTGGAATGTATGATTAAGATGTACGATCTCAGGTTTGAATCGTCATAACTCCCAAGATTTAAGCGGATCACCTACAGGAATTAGTCAAGTTGCATATAAGTTGGTCTGAACATCCTGTTTCAAAAAAAAAAAAAAAAACACCTGCCTCAATTGGACCTTACAAACACATCAAACATTTAAGTGAGGAAGTCATCCATGCTCCGTTTTCTCGGCGTCCAAACAAACAAATGTGTTTCTGATTTTCTGGGCCCAGAAATCTGAGGAAAATTATACGTCATTTAATTTGAGTGTATATAAACTATAAAGAACAAAATCATGGGTGATAAAAAGATGGCCCACCACGCATGTGACCGAAATTAGTAAATTGTAGCGAACATCAATTTGAGTTTCCCAAGGAAAAGATGCCTAGAAAATTTTTGTCAACTTCCAAGACCCCAAAAGGAGATTCTAATTATCTCTCTACATGAACCTCCACTTTCTTAATTTTCCTTGAGCCGAAAGAAAGAAAGTTGACTAAATAACAGTTCTTTTAATGGGAGATATATTATCATAAATCATACCTATTTAGGATTATTAATTAATTAAATTATTTGGAACATTAATTTTGATAATAAAGTTAAGAGAATTCAAAGAGAAATATAAATAATTTTTTGCTAATTTGGCAAGTTTCATGTGATCTCTTGCAATTAACATTGCTTTTACTATCGAAAAAAAAATTCCCTTAAATGAAGAAAGTATTTCGCTTTTAGCTTTTAAATCGAATGTCAGTTAAAACTTTTTCGGATTACTGTTAGTGTGAACTGTTGGGCCTCGGAAAGTGTTTCGCTTTCTGATTTTTGGGCCTTTCTTCGCTTATTGGAATGGGCCCTAAAACCTGCAACTTACATTGAATCAAATCCATATCCTTATCCTTCATAATTTGCTTGAAAAAAAAAAAAAATCGAAGTTAGATTAATGGACCTTGACCCTGAATAACTTTTGCTGAAAAAATAAAATTAAAATCAGAATTCAAGTTGAATTATTAATTTCCATAAAATTGTTAAACAAATGCAAATCATTTTTGGTCAAGGCAGCCCACAAGTCCAAAGCACATGTAAATCATGGACTAATTTCACAGAGTCAAATTAAAAAAAAAAAAATATATATATATATATATATATGGTCTTGATTTAATCAAAGATTCAAAGTGGTCAAACCTTAGAACCCATAGATTCGAAGTGGGTCAAACCTTATAACCCACCAAAAATTTTATTGTGTTCCTTTTTATAAAAATATAATTTGTTTAAAAACATTTTATAATAAGGAGTATTGTTATGCCTAAAAAATCAGGAGCTCCAATCAGAGTTCAGAAAGACTTTGTACCGTCCAAGAGCTGCTACGTCGCCCCAATACAAAGAGAATACGGGTGTCACCAACTTGGTAGATTCAAGTTTTGTTTGAGTGAATGGGAGGAGCATACTTGTCCGAGCCCCAGGTAATTTGAGGAAATATCCTAAGCTATCAGCCAACGGGAGGCAAGGAAGGGCTTGCACGACACCTACCTATTTGCAAATTTGTAATCATTACCTTGATTTCCTCTACTATAAATAGAGGACTCCCCTTCTTATTTTCGGGATTCTGATACAAAAACCTTTATTTTGATTATAATCTTTAACTTTTAGAGTAAAAATAACCTACGAGAAAGAGACTGACTTGATATTCTGTCTGAATAATCAGTCATTATACCTCTACTCGCTGTTCGCTATACACGACCTCTTGTAATATCTCTCATATATAAGATAACAGTGGATGTAGAATTCGCTTTAAGCATCCAAACCACTTTAAAAATCATCTTTCATTTATTATTCAGTATTTGCATTGGATTGCCTACAATTACTCATGTGTAACTTCTAAGAGCAACTTAACATTTTGCACGTGCGAGTCGTTGGTGTCAAAATCAAGCATTAACAGTTTGGCGCTAGAAGGAGGGTCTAATTTAGTATCCGCTCTTCATCAGGAATCTCTGATCAACCAGTTCTATCCGTAGACAAATGGTTGTGGTCTTAAAGTCGAGCGAGCTAGCACTAGCAATGAGGAGATCCCCCGAGCGTAGGATGATGCTTCTCTTGAAGCACCTCCAATTCCATAGAGTACCATGGCGGATATTCCCTAGAGCTGATAGCTCGACCCAACTGTGAGAAATTACCTGGAGAGGTTCAATAATACTCTCCAAACAATTAGCCGAATGCTAGATCATTTGGATCAGGTCGTACCACCCAATTCTGATAAAGTGGTGTCGTCGTCGAAGACGCCTATAGGTCTGGCTAAAGCGCGGAAGCACGCAAAAGCCCATGTCGGTCGCACTATAGCGCATAAAGGTGAGGGGAAGCAGGTGGCCGATAATGGGCCAAAGGGCTCTAAGCGACCAGCGAATACCAGTCGTGAAGCAGGTAGAATACCAATGGCTTTGCAACTTGGCAATATGTTGCATCATGAACCGTCCCACACCACATCGCATGGGCACCCCTACAAGAATGCAAGGCAAGGACATTCCCATTATCACCAACGTGATGGTTCCAAGCATCACCGTGAGGGAAATGACCACCATCCGCGGGTTAGTTCTGACCACCATGGAGGTCGCGATAGCTCTTCTGACCATCCTATGCCTTCACATGGCTCTAGCTAGCATGTGTCAAGGTATGCTGGAGGATCCGGCCAAGGTGAGGAAGAGTCCGACTTGCTATCTTTCCTCAACCATAATCATGAGGGTCGAACCCACCTTGACGGAGTGATCCCCAGGTAGCTTTGCTTCCTTAGATTGAGGAGTTACAACGAGTTCTAAATCAAATTAGAGCTCAACCAAATGAGCGAGGGCAGGTCGTTGAGGCGTTTCCCTTTTTTCTAGTTGTATTAACTGTTCCTCTCTCGTCAAGCTTCAGAATGCCCGACATGCGAGCATTCGATGGAAATTCTGATCCGTATGATCATTTCTATGAGTTTAACGACCTCATGGAGTTTCACCAAGTTTCCAACTTGGCTAAATGTCGCTATTTAGCAGTGATTCTGACTGCCCACGCCAAGCGCTGGTTTAGATCGCTTCTGCCAGGATCTATTAATTTGTGGCAGCAGATGAGTTCATTATTTTTGAGACATTTCCAGGCTAACAGGAAGTTCTCAATGTCGTTGAGCTATCTGAGCAACATACAGCAAGAGAGGAATGAATCTCTCCAGTCTTATATTAACATGTTCCACAATGAGCTGTATAAGGTGGCTAATACACCTGAAGAGTTAGTTCAGACTCTTATTATTGCGGCAGTTCACCCGCAAATCAACTTGTGGAAGAAGTTGCAGTCTGAGGATGATATTTCCCTTACCCGTTTCTACAACCTCACTGAGAAGTATCTCAGGATTAAAAATTCAGTGGTCGCCTTGAATAGCCACGACCGATCCTTCGACTAGCACTTTTAGTCGAATAGAGGAAAATCGGGGGGAAGGTAGTAGAAAGCTTGATCATAAATGAGCTTATGACGATCAGAGAAAGGAAAAGAAGTAGCAGTTTGAGCCCAAGAAATCTTATGCCCAGGTTCCTCATCGCGATCGCGATAAGAATCAGTATACTCCACTAAATGCATCGGTATCAGCTATTCTAGATAAATCAGAAGAAGCTAATCTGCTCAAACAGCCGGTGCCCATGAATAATCCCCTTTCAGCAAGGAACAACAAGAAATATTGCCGTTATCATTTGGATAATGAGTACAATACAGATGAATGTCAGGCTCTTAAGTACGATTGAAGACCTCATTAAAAAGGGCACTTCAAAGAGTATATTGATGGTCCAACTCCCACTCGAGAGAAGGATCAAGGGGACCAATGGAAGATGCGTCATAGTCATAAGGGCCTCCATCTTGTCGGAATAATATTTGGAGGGCCGCACCTTGTAGGGAATTCTCAAAGTGCTTAGGAAAAGTACGCTCGAGAAGCTCGTCATGACCATGTGAGTGTGATGAGCATGATGTTGCAAACTGCAAAGGTGCACAAAGAGGAGGAGATTACCTTTTCATAAAAAGACGCGGTACGATTACATCACCCCCTTGAGGATGCACTCATTATCACACCTAAAATAGATCGATGTGAAGTTCACATGATGTTGGTGGATAATGATAGTGCTGTGAATATCCTATTTTAGCGAGCATTCAAGGAAATGCAATTAAACAAGGCAAATCTAAAGTATGCCTCTATCCCCCTCCACGGTTTTATAGGAGATCATCTGATTCCCAAGGGAACAATTACACTTTCTGTCACTTTGGATGAGACCCACGAAGTAACCAAGATGGCCGAGTTTTTGGTAGTAGACTGTCCATCCGTTTTAATGGCATATTGGGGTGACATCTACTTCGAAACTTCAAAACTATCACCTTTATCTATCATTTGAAGATAAAATTTCCCACACCAACAGAATGCGGTGAAGTTAAGGGGTCTCAAAGTGAATCTCGCGATTGCTATGTAAGAGCAATACAGATAACGTGCAAAGGGAAAGGGAAGCCAATCGGCATTCCCGAGAAGGCTATGGCGATTGGCAGGATCGAACCACAGCCAAGTCTAGTGGAAGACAGTTTAGATCCTCGGGTTCAGGAGAAGTATTCCCAAAGTGGGTATGTTGAGACTCTATCTGATATACCAATCGACCAGAGCGAGCCCCAGAGCGAGCCGACCCATGTATTGAGAATCGAAAGTAATCTCAGCCCTCAACTCTTTGCAGATCTGACGAGCTTCCTCAGAAAGAATATTGATGTTTTTGCATGGACTCATGCTATCATGGTCGAGATCAGCTTGAATGTAATATGTCACGCACTCAACATCGACAATGAGATCAGGCCAGTTCGGGAGAAAAGGAGAACCTTGGACCCAAAGCGTTATGCTACTCTTAAGGTTGAGGTGGACAAACTTCTCTCAATTAGGTTCATTCGAGAGTCTCATCACCCCTTGGGTCGCTAATCCTGTTTTGGTGAGGAAACCCAATGGTAAATGACGAACTTGCGTTGATTTCTCCAACCTTAACAAAGCATGTTTGAAGGGTAGTTTCACTTTGCCCAAAATCAATTAGCTCATTGATGCCACTTTCGGGCACGAGCTGTTAAGTTTTATGGACGCTTACTCGAGAAATAATTAGATCCTGATGTGCACGCCTGGCGAAGAGCATGCCTCGTTTGTTATAGATCGAGGACTGTACAGTTATAAAGTCATGCCATTTGGTCTAAAAAACGCTGGGGCAACCTATCAGCGTTTGGTTAACCATATGTTTTCTGAGCAGATTGGAAAGTCAATAGAAGTCTATGTTGATAACATGCTGGTCAAGTCGCATGTCACTTCAGATCACATAGCCAATCTCGTAGAGATGTTCAACATACTCCGGAGATATAAAATGAAACTTAATCCTCTTAAGTGTTCATTCGGAGTATCCTTAGAAAAGTTCCTAGGGTATATAGTTTCCATTAGGGAATTGAAGTCAACCCCGAAAAGATCCAAGCTCTTTTAGATATGAAGAATCCCACCAACCGAAAGCAAGTTTAGAGCTTGAATAGAAGGATATTGGCTTTTAGCCGCTTCGTATCAGGAGCGACAGATCGTTGTTTGTCGTTCTTTAATATACTTAGGGTCAACAAGAGGTTTGAATAGACTTTGGAATGTGAGCAAGCCTTCTAAAGTATAAAAGAGCATCTCAGAAAGCCACCTCTTTTATCCAAGGCATTTCCCAAGGAAATTTTATTTCTCTACCTGTATGTCTCTCAGTATGCAGTTAGTGCAGCTGTCATCCAGGAAAAAGGTAGAGTTCAGTGGTTAGTGTATTATACGAGCAAACGACTACTGGATGCTAAGTCACGGTATCCAGAGATGGAACGATTAGCTTTTGCCCTGCTGATCACTTTCAGGAAGTTACGACCTTATTTCCATGCTCACACCATTCATGTATTAACCAATTATCCACTCAGACAAGTTCTTTAGAAGCCAGAGGCTTCGAGTAAGTTGCTTAAGTGGGCTATGGAACTTAGTCAATTCGATCTATATTACAAACTGAAAACAATAATCAAATGGTAGTTTGTTGCTGATTTTATTTCAGAGTTCTTGCATCAGCCAGATCAGGAATCCGAACTGCCAGCCAGCGAAGTTGTCCAGGAAACTATTGGGAACTTGTCAACCTAGAGTCTCTATGTTGACAGGTCTTCAAACATGAGAAAAGTCGGAGCTGACATTCTACTGATTAGTCTCAAAGGGACTCGCATTAATGGAGTCCTCAAGTTTAGGTTCAAAGCTACAAATAATGAAGCTGAGTATGAGGCGCTATTTGTTAGTCTATGATTAGCAAGAGAAATAAGGTCAGATATGATCGAAATTAATAGCGACTCCCAACTGGTTGTCAACCAGATTTTGGGAGAATATCAAGCCAAAGAAGAGAATATGATCAGTTATCTGAAGAAAGCTAAGGCTACAATCAAGCCCTTCAAATGCTATACAATCAAGCAAATCCTGAGAGACAGTAACTCTATCGCTGATGCTTTGACAAAGATAGCCTCATCGCTAGATTTTGATGCTCTAGATAGTATTCCGGTTCGATACATCGAGGCTCCCAGCATCAGCTCGTCTGATCAGGTCGTAGCTACAACTGAATCTGTTTCCTGGATGACACTGATTGTTTAGTATCTCCAAGATGAGATTTTTTCCAACAGCAAGATTGAGGCAAGATTCCTGTGAACTAGAGCTGTTGTTATACAATTATCAGAGATCAGTTGTATAAGCGAGGGTTTAGCACTCTCATCTTTTGGTGTGTAACCATTAATAAAACAGACTATATCATGAAAGAGATACATGAAGGGATCTGTTATAATTACACCGCTGCATGATCTTTGGCCAATAAGATTATCCATCAACGATATTATTGGTCCTTGCTTCACGAAGATGCCTTTAACTTTGTGAAAAAATGTGATAAGTGCCAGAGATTTGCAAACATCCCGCGAGCTCCTTCCCACTAGCTAATGACAATGACCAGTCCCTGGGCATTCTCTATGTGGGGAATTGATCTCATCGGGCCCATGCCAGCTGGTAAAGGGGGCTTCAAGTATGTGGTGGTCGTAATAGATTATTTCACTAAGTGGGTCGAAGCAGAACCTTTGGCTGCGATCACCACAAATAAGCTCAAAGACTTCGTCTTCAAAAATATAGTGTGTTGCTATAGGATTCCTCATACACTCATCTCAGATAATGGGAAGCAATTCGACAATGAGGAATTCAAGCAGTTTTGCGAAGAGTTAGGGATTCATAAGAAATTCGCCTCAGTGGCAAGGCCGCAGGCCAATGATCATTTTGAAGCTGTCAACAAGACTATTAAGCACACATTGAAGGCCAAGCTTGGCGCAACCAAGGGCAATTGGGTCGAAGATCTCCTAGAAGTTGTATAGGCATATAGAATGACTCCGAGAATCTCTACTTCAAAAACACCATTCTCTCTAGCATATGGTTGCGAGACAATGGTTCTTGTGGAAGCAGGGACTAGTTCACTTCGGAGAGAGTTTTTCAGTGAACAGACAATGCCACACTCTTACGTGCGAGTTTGGACTTAGTTGAAGAACACGGCGAGAAGGCTCGATTGTGAATAGCTTCCTACCAACAGCGGGCAAAAAGATTATTCAACTCTAAAGTTAGGAGAAGAGACTTTTGGGTTGGCGACCTGGTTTTGAAAGAAGTCCTTCTTGACATAAAAGAACCAAGTGCGAGGGTATTGGGGCCTAACTGGGAAGGTTCATATCGCGTTGCTAAGGTAATATGACCTGGAACGTATCACCTCAAAAGGTTTAATGGTTCTGAAGTGCCACGAGCTTGGAATGCTAAGCATCTTCACCCTTATTATCAGTAATTCTGAACTCACTTATAGCTTAATCATTTTTTTTTTACTTGTAAAGCTTTATTGTTGTAAATATCGTGAATAAGATTGTTTCAATTCTCCTCAAAAGAAATACTTGTGTCATAGTCTTAGGTTTTCAATAATCTTGTTCTTTATAACATTGTACAAGTTTAATGATCGGGTATGCTATGTTTGTTTTGTAAAGTGCTAGAGTTATAAAGTGCTATCACAAATGATCAAAATTTTCTTTTTATATATATTTGATTAATGTATACAAAAGTGATAAGGAGCTATATCACCAGAAGATAAGCAAAAAAGACTTAATTCTAGTAGAAAAGAGAGCGATCACTGGTCTTCATTTCTAAACCCCACTGGTGCGACCTCTTAGTCGTTTGGTTGATCACCAACCTCCGGATCGATTGTACGATCTTCAAGAATATATGTTTTTAGATGATCGTCCTTCGGGGGAGGTTCTTGTTCCTTGCACTATTTGGCCTATTTAGCCTCGAGCATAGAAACAAGAACCGCTTGGCAATCATCAGGGAGGTCGGTGATGTCCATTTCAAGATTTCTCAGCTGCAAGCTGTATATAGCTTGTATTGCCTAGTGAGCAACCTTCCTCTCGAGCTCAAGGTTCTAGCATCTCATCTGTTCGTTCAGCAAAGTGACTCGCCCTTGAGCTAGCTTGAGATCTGTCTGCAGTGCCTCTTCTGCTTTTCTGAGTCTTCTTGTAACTTAGCTCGAGTCATTTTTACTACTTTCTCGCACTTTAAGCTCGCTTGCTGCTCCTTTTTTCTTTGGCTCAACTCCTTAGTGATCCTCGCTATTATTCACTGGAACTCTTTGTTTTCATCATTCTTCTTCTCACCTTGTTGAAGTCTGATGCTCGTAAAGCAGAGTTCCTCTCAGTCATATCTAGATTCGCCTGAACTTGGGGAGCTTTTGCCTCTGCATCTAAAGCCGCAAGATTTTGCTTTAGTTTGGCATTTTCTTACTTCAGTTCATGAAATTTGTTGGTAGAGTCTATATCCATCTTCTGTTGAGCCATGTTCAAGGCGAGCAAAGGCTGCATGGGAAAGGAATGGGAAGTTAGTTTTTTCTAAGTTCTTGAAAAAAAACTAAAGCTGTGACTAGTAAGAAAGAGTTCTTGAAGAGAACAGGTTGCTTTACCTGACTTTGCATTTAGAGTGCGACGGTCACTAGGTCAGCGAGTCAAGAAGCCACGAACCCATCAAAGACTGTGGCAAGTTGGCATTCCAAGAGGGTGTAAACCACCGGTTGTAAATGTTCCGGTAGTTGCCCTAATGAATCTAGCACGAACGGGTCTCGCCTCGTGGAGGCAGGCACTCCTTTAACTAGTTGCTTGCCTACTCCCCCTTCTCGAGCTCCTAGAAGCAGCTGAAGTCCTGGGAGCCTCTCTTGAGGGCACCCCCATAAAAAAGACCTGATAAGGTAGAAGTCCACTTGGCAATACCTCGAAGACCTCTGGTTCAGATTCAGATTCTTTTTTGGCGTGTAATTGCTTTCTCTTCTTGGACTTTTGACTCACTGTCTTCTTTTTCGAAGCCCAAGCAGCTGTGGGCTAGGGAGCTCCTTCGCGTCGCTCCCCAAGTTGTTGCCTTTCGGCACCAATTCGTATCCCCCCGTAGGGATACTGCTGGGGGTCGTTGTGGCTGGTTTACTCAGGCTGATCCTGGGGTAATTAACCCCACAGTTTCTTCGACATCTTTGGGACCCTTGGTGGCATGGTTGTTGCATGACATGAAAATAAATCAGTGAGAAAAGTTTTCTATCGTTAGTAAAAGACTTAAAAAATTCTTTTATGGAAGAAGTTACTTACGTGCTAGAGCTTTCAAAGGTGCTTTGGGAGGGAAAAAACCATACCTTCGTAGATTGGCGGTAGATGCGAGCAGCTTCACGTTGCGACTATTCAAGTAGGCGACCAAATGCTCGATGCGGCTAAAATCAGCTAGCGTGGGCAACCTGGTCATTTTCTTTTCTGCAAGAGAACAAAAAATTCATTAGCCTTAGTTATCAAAGGAGAGTTAAAGATAAAGAATGGGCAGTCTGAGAATTAAAAGGAAAACCTACTCGATTCTCTAAATTTACAGACTCTGTCATACTCGAAAAAGAAATACTTGGTTTCATAGGCCCCGACATTGATGGGGTAACCAAATATCCCTTCTTCGATCATTGACCCCTTAGAGAGGTAGTATGAATCCTTGTCTTTAGTCCTCTTTAGATAATAAGCGTAGCTGAGTTCCACTACTATCGACTCACCGAGTTTGTTTTTGCCAAATGTAATATACATAGCAATTGCTATCATATATGCATTGGGCATCAACTAGAATGGTGCGACCTGGAAGTGGTCGAGAATCAACCTAATATAGGGGTGGAAGGGTATCCTCATTCCACATTTAAAAATTGCTTCTGAGATCGTACTCATTCCTTCGGGAGGGTCCTGAGCAGTGTGCGAGCTATGTTGGTAAACGTTTACGTTGATCGCAAATTGGTCTAACGCCTTTTGTATCTTGTCCCCTGTAACCGTTGCTCATACCACCATCTTGGGACCTGCCGAGGTGCCCGGTGGTCGCAAGCTTCCCTCTCCTGTTTTTCTTACCTCAAGAGTGTTCATTACTCTTAAAGTTTGAAAATGTGCGACATGTAGAGGTGACTCAGTCTCCATACACATTGTCTCATACGATGACTTAAAAGCGTAAACGAAACCCTTATTTCTCTTCCTTAAACCCTAAAAATTCTGAAGGATGGTTTTTTTTTAGGATCTATGCCCTAAGTTTCTATTCTTAAAAGTGTTTCTTTTTAAACACTACCCAAGAATGTTCATTGTCCAAACCCATCAGACGTCTATACCCACCATTATTGTAAAAACTGAGTTTTTTAACATAAATGAAAAAGAGAAAAAGGGAAGAAATTTTCTTTACCTATGGATTGTTGGGAATGAACATTCTATCGTAACGAGGAGTACGCATCAACCGGGAAGAGAATGAACTGATTTCTTAAGTGTAAAAATGTTGTTTTTCTCTCTGAAAGTGTAAGTTCTGTGAAAAACTTGGGGTGGGCTTAGGGTTTTATAGGGAAGAAGGTGACGTTTGGTTTCTTTTATATGTGAAGATTGGGCAAGATGCGTTTCTAGCCAAACAATGCAAAGAGTAACCATCATGCTTTATAGAAATCAATCGGTGTTTCCGTTCATTGAAATCGCCAAGCGACGGCGTGATTATCTCCTCCACATTAAATGCACCCTCATCCGCATTTAATGCCTTACAAGAGAATGTCATTTCAATATGGCTTGCATTTAATGCTCATAGCTGGCACTTATTGCGTAGAGACACGTCTGTCAAATAAAGCATTTTATTGACTTAGACAGCTGTCAAGCGCAATGGATAACATCTGAAGAGGTAGTTCGAATAAAATACTCTTCTTCATGTGTCAAGCTCGAAGCGAAGTAATTCTCAGTTTTCAACAACAAATTATCCTAAGTGTTTTTAGGTTGCGAATGATCGATAAAGTTCGAAACACATCAGTATAGCACTAAGTAGGCTCCGGCATAGGTTGTTGAACCTTTTTGAAACGATCACCTTAGGTCGCTTGTGTAACACTCAAAGATCCATGTCGTGACCTTAACTTAATTCGCTGGTCGAGTTAAGCCAGCAAGCTCATGTTGGTTTGGGTTGTTCTCAACTGTTAGTTCGAGCAAGTACTCTTCAGGACAATTCAGATCGTAGCATAGTCATGAAGTTCTCAAGATTCAATTCTTAAACCTTAAGAATTGTGGAGCTTCTGTTATGTCTAAAAAATAAGGTTGATGTAAGCCTACATTAGCTAGCTCCAATTAGAGTTTAGAAAGACTTTGCGCTGTCCAGGAGCTGCCACGTCAACCCAATACAGAGAGAATACAACTATCACCAACTTGGCAAATTCAGGTTTTGTTTGAGTGAATGGGAGCTGCACACTTGTCCAAGCCCCAGGTAATTTTAGGAAATATCCTAAGTTATTAGCCAATGGGAGGCAAAGAAGGGCTTGCACAACACCTACCCACTTGCAGATTTGTAATCATTACATTGATTTCCTCTACTATAAATAGAGGACTTCTCCTCTCATTTTCGGGATTCTGATACAAAATCCTTCATTCTAATTATAATCTTTAACTTTTAGAGCAAAGATAACCTACGAAAAAGAGACTGACTTGATATTCTATCGGAATAATCAGTTATTGTATATTTGCTTGTTGTTCGCTATATGCGACCTCTTGTAATCTCTCATAGATAAGATAACAATGATGTAGGATTCGCTTTAAGCATCAAAACCACTTTAAAAATCATCTTTCATTTATTATTCAGTCTTTGCATTAGATTACCTACAATTATTCACGTATAGCTTTTAAGAGCAACTTAACATTTTGCACGTGCGAGTCGTTGGTTGAAAATTAAGCATCAATAAGTATTATCATTCAGATAACGTTTTTAAATAATAATATATATGAAAAAAGACACAAATAATGTTTTTACTGATAAATGAACTTTTTTTTATTCATTAAAATTATTTATAATTATTAAAAGAAAGTCTATTTATCGATAAAAATATAATTTCTTTTGTTTTTCTTTCTATTCTGAAAACGTAAACGTCCTCTAATATAATACCCCTTAAATAATTATCTAAACAATAATTCTCTCAAAATGTTTTTAAGTTTTTCCAATATTTTATATTTTTTGTTTTTCTTAACCCATTTAAAGGGTTGTATATTCAAAATCAAATCATTTTACCAATTTGTTTGAAATCAAATCATTTTACCAATTTGTTTGAAATCAAATCATTTTACCAATTTGTTTGAAATCAAAATGTTTCACCATTTTACATTGAATGGAAAATTCTATGCTTCTTCTAGCAAGGACCTAGACCTACACTTTATTCTATTAGTTTAATTTAGAAATTACTTGCGTATATTGCAATTGTTTTTCTAGAGGAAACATTAGGTGATACAAAAATTTCACAATTCTTCAAAAATATAGAAATATTTATACATGGGATAAATATTCGTCACTTATCGAGTTCAACTTTATTTCTTAATTTGTGGTATATGACATCGTAGATTTGAATATATTATAAGAATCGTAGATTTAAACCCAAAACTCCCAACTCTAATGTACTATTAAAGAGTAGATATATTTGATTTATATGTCTGTATTATTACATTTATAACATATAAATTAGTCCTCGATCCATTAATCCAATGTTTATTATTAGTAACGTCTGATTTATGTCGATGATATCACAAAATAGTAATGATCGAATAAGTTAGCACCTACCTTGAGTAATGTTTTGTTAAGTTTGTAAGTTGATGGCATTTAAGTTATACAACACTATAGCTATTTTGATCTAAGATCTTTAAATGGACGATGCATGTAAATCTATCTTATTACGACATTCCAACTTTAACATATACAACCCATACACGGGTCATAATTAAATATACACGTATACCAAATGAGAGAAATTCTAAATAATACTAAAAACTCTTGAATAAAATGACTTATATATATTCATCTGGACCCACTTTTAGGTAGCTCAAGTGGTAGGACTAATGTTGGAACGTATGGTTAAGACGTATGGTCTCAGGTTCGAATCGTCATAACTCCTGAGATTTAAGCGGATGATCATGGCGGTAGGATGTTGAACTACTCACCTGCAGGAATTAGTCAAGATACGTATAAGTTGGTTTGAACATTTTGTTTCCAAAAAAAAAAAAAAAAAAAAACACCTGCTTCAATTGGACCTTACAAACACATCAAACATTTAAGTGAGGAAGTCGTCCATGCTCCGTTTTCTCGGCTTCCAAACAAACAAATGTGTTTCCGATTTTCTGGGCCCAGAAATCTGAGGAAAATTATATGTCATTTAATTTGAGTGTATCTAAAGAACAAAATCATGGGTGATAAAAAGATGGCCCACCACGCATGTGACCTAAATTAGTAAATTGTGGCGAAAATCAATTTGAGTATTTGACTTTCCCCAGAAAAAGATGAATTTTTGTCAATTCCCAAGACCCCAAAAGAGATTTCTAATCATCTCTTTACATGAACCTCCACTTTGGACGATTGTCGTTTGATATTTTTATTAAATTTAATTAATTAATTAAAAACCATTAATTTTCTTAATTTTCCTTGAGCCGAAAGAAAGAAGGTTGACTAAACAATAGTTCTTTTAATGGGAGTTATATTATCATAAATCATGCTGATTTAGGATTATTAATTAATTAAATTATTTGGAACTTTAATTTTAATAATTTTTTAATATTAAAAATAATATTTATTTTATATAAATTATTTACTAAAATGGTTTATATATTGTTTGAGAAAATATGAATTTTTTTTTTATGAAAATAACTCCTTTGATTTTGTTCAAACAATTAAATAAAAGTCAAAATTGATTTAATATTTGGAATAAATATTGTCTTGATTCTATATTTATAGTCAAATAATTGAATTGATTTTCCTATTTAATCGAAGTTATTAATTTATCGAAGTTTAACCCTATATATTTATCACTAATATGTCACATGATTAACTATCGTGAATAAATAAGGAAAAATTGACAAGGAAAAATTGACAATACATTCAAAAAATATAAATAAATGATATATGATAAAAATGCAATATTATACGAATAATAAATATTAGACTAAGATTAGATGGACTTGTACAAAACAAGTCAAATAAGTTGACACAAATATGAAAAAAAATAGATTATATCTATTTGTATTTAAAGTATGGAAATATGGTGTAATAATTGATGAAATTACAACCCACAAATGAATATAAAATAAATATTAGAATAAACAAACAAAATTAATTTCACCTATAAGATCAACTAATTTTTAAGCATTATTCACAATTCTAATGAAATAAACAAATAAAATGAAAAAGTAGTATACCAAAAGAATATAATATATGCTTTTTATTTATCCAAAGATATAAAGAAATCTATCAAATAAAATAATATATAAATATAACAATATAATAAAATGTAAAATAATACCCATTGATTTAGAATTAGAATATGCGGAGAATCGTAATAAGAAGAACAAGCATGCACCACGCCTATTTATCAATTATTATTTATTAATTTAATCAAACATCTAATCTAATCGATTCTTTTCAAATTGTCCCCACCGTTCAACCAAAAGCTTAAGCTAAACCAACCATCTAAAATCATAAATAGTTGATTATATTAATACGAATAATACTATATATGTATAATTTTTAGACGTGGACGTCTTATTTTTTTTTTTTTTAATATGCAAATTAAAAATTAACAACTAATAGTTGCTTATTTTTGTATTTTATTAAGTTAACTATTAATCACTAATTTTTTTTTCTTTTTATATACTTTCTTTTTAATAAAAAATCAGGACGTTTGCACTTAAAAATTAGTATATATTTATATATTGATATATCATTATTCTTTATTATCGGATTATTCATTCTCGTATTTTTTTAATATGTTATTTTAATCTCTTTTTTGTTATTGTAACCAAGGTGTCCGAAGTAGCTTACGTGTATCTCAATTAATCATTGGAACAGATTAGCATAGTAATCCACTACTATAACCCTCCACTTAAATTACGGATGTTCATAACTAAAGACTGTATGTCTATCCACATTATCACTTATTCACCCTAACACGTGAGTTACCTATTAATGGGTGTTTTAGTCATTTTATAAAATACAAATATATNAATCAAACATCTAATCTAATCGATTCTTTTCAAATTGTCCCCACCGTTCAACCAAAAGCTTAAGCTAAACCAACCATCTAAAATCATAAATAGTTTATTATATTAATACAAATAATACTACGTATATATAATTTTTAGACGTGGATGTCTTAATTTTTTTTTTTTTAATGTGCAAATTAAAAATTAATTTTTGTATTTTATTAAGTTAACTATTAATCACTAATTTTCTTTTCTATATACTTTCTTTTTAATAAAATATCAGGACGTTTGCACTTAAAAGTTAGTATATATTTATACATTGATATATCATTATCCTTTATTATCACATTATTCATTCTCGTATTTTTTTAATATGTTAGTTTAGTCTTTTATTATTATTATTATTTTTGTAACCAAGATGTTCGAGCTAGTTTATGTGTATCTCAACTAATCATTAGAAGAGATTAGCATAGCAACCAACTGCTACGACCCTCCACTTAAATTATGAATGCCCAGAACCAAATATCGTATGTCTATCCATACTATCACTTGTTCACCCTAACCATGTAGGTTACCCATTAATGGGTATTTTAGTCATTTTATAAAATACAAAATTGTGTGAAGAATATATATATAAAAAGTTTGTCTTTGTAGTAATATTTTTTCTTTTATGCAATTAATACGTATAATTATACACTATAAGATAAAACTAAAAGTAAATTTTATTTTTTTTCCAACATATTTTTGGAACGTTTTGATATATATATATTTCTTTTTAGTTTCTTGTTGTTTTTGATGAACGTTGGTTTAGTTATGTCCTAGGAAGTAGTTTTCAAATTTAATAAAACCAAGTTTAATAGATATAATAAGCATATTTTAAGAATCCTAAGGCAATTTTTTGTTGTTCATATAATGTCATTATTTTTGTCACTATTTTAAATTCAATCACTTTACATGCACATAATTTAGGGTTCTCTTACTCAATAATACTTACTATTTACTATGGTATAAAAATGAATAATTGTATTAATAAATTACTTTAAATGAGTAATCAATGTTGATTTATCATTTTAATTAATTTAATAGTTATTATTAAATTATTAATAATTTAGGGTTCTCTTACTCAAAAATAGTTATCATTTTAAATTTATATATCTCAACTTTATAAATATAATAATTTATCGAATCAATACCATAACACGGCCTTATATGAAACACATAAGTTTGGTAACGTTGCCGGTTCATGGTACCAATACCGTCACTTAAATTCTAGCATTATGTCCACGAAGATAATTGGAGATTTTGTGGTGACACATCGAAAAATAATGCAAGAGGTAGGAAGTTTCTTATTATCTTTTGACTATAATTTTATTCTAAAGTAAAAGGAAAAAACATTTTTGGTTGGCCCTTATTTAATTGGCCCCACGGGATAACAAAGAAGATTGGGCAAACGTGGATGCAGACGGATTCCAGTATGATCCATGCAACACCGTCGGCGTCGTGTCAGACGCGTCCAACAAGCTGTTTATGATTCACTCCTTCAACATCTTGACTTCTCTTGTTTGACTTCTATCTTCCTATTAAGACGTAATATTTTTATAAAAAGGGAAAAATTTTTATGGGTTATGAGTTTGAATTCGTCCGAGTATTAATAGGGGTGACCATTCGAGCTTTTATTAGTTGTATTTAAGTGGTCACTTACAGCTCGTAGGTCTTGTTTTTGCGTCCCACAAAGTGGCCATCTACAACTCATAGGTCTTATGTTTGAATCACACAAAGTGGTCACCTATAACTGACCCGGACACTCTAACTAATCTATTATGTAAATTGGATATTAAATTTTATTTTATTTTTTTGGTATTTGGGGGTGTTTGAGTCAGTTTGCATGCATCGTAACTAGTCCCCAAAGCCTTGAAACGGCCAAATAAGCTTCCAATAGCTACTCTTTATTAATAATTATGAGAATTCGAACTCAAAACATTTTGAGTAATACATTCAAGAGTTTTAAACGAACGGTCAAACTTTTTAGAGGTAGTTAAATAAGTTATTATTACAGTAACAATACGTCAACATAAAATTCGGAAACTCTTAACAAGAAATTTGTAGTCCAAAACTATAAAATACGGTTGATATGATACCCTGGTAGTATTTTAGGTATTTTCTTAATTAAAAATAAGTAGAATTAATTTTTATTAAATAGAGTAAAGATCAAGGCAAGAGTCAAGACAAAACGTATAGAAAACCTTAAAAAATTCAATCCCTACAAAGTGGTTCTTCTCTCTAATTAAAATAAAATAAAAAGTTCAATAATATTCCACTTCCCCAAAATCTTTGAACCAGCAAACAAACACAAACACAAAACCATGTCGTTTTGGCTTATCTTCCTCCACCATTCCTTTCCGCCTCTTATAAATACATCAATATGCTCACGCCTTCTCCTCCACACCCGCCTCCTGATCTAATCCTCTTCGCCCCTCATTCCTTCTAACCCATAACTTTTGATTCATTTTATTTACACCCTTTTCGTTTTTCTTCAATTCATTCATTTTTTTCACCATGGCCATTGCTTATCCCCATTTGATTCCCGCTGAAAAGCCCGCCTCAATGGAGTCTTCTTTATCCTCATTATCTCCTCCCGTTATTTTAACCCAGGACGAGCTCAAAAAAATTGCCGCTTACAAGGCCGTTGAGTTTGTCGAATCGGGTATGGTTCTCGGTCTCGGAACCGGGTCCACCGCGAAGCACGCCGTGGATAGAATCGCCGAGTTGTTGCACCAAGGCAAGCTTAAGAACATTATAGGAGTACCCACTTCGAAGAAGACGCATGAACAGGCGGTCTCGTTGGGGATTCCTTTGTCGGATCTTGATACGCACCCGGTTCTCGATTTGGCCATCGACGGGGCGGACGAAGTCGACCCGTTTTTGAATTTGGTGAAAGGGCGAGGTGGGTCTCTGCTGCGGGAGAAAATGGTGGAGAGTGTGTGTAAGAAGTTTGTGGTGATTGTTGATGAGTCGAAATTGGTGTGTCATTTGGGCGGGAGTGGACTGGCTATGCCGGTTGAAATAGTGCCGTTTTGTTGGAAATTTACGGCAAAACGACTGCAGGAGTTGTTTGAGGATTCTGGGTGTGTGGCAAAGTTGAGAACTTGCTTGGAAAAAAACCAACCATTCGTTTCTGATAATGGAAATTATATTGTTGATTTGTATTTCAAGAAGGATATTGGGGATTTGAAGGTGGCCTGTGATGCAATTTTGAGGCTTGCTGGTGTTGTTGAGCATGGCATGTTTCTTGATATGGCTACTACAGTGATTGTTGCAGGGGAGCTTGGGGTTGCAATCAAGCATAAGCAATGAAAATGAAGGGTATTTCAGTTTTTCTTATTTATAGGATTAACTATTTGTTTACCCTTTTTCAGTTGAAGCCCCAGAGAGGGATATTTGAGTTCATTTTATTAGAGCCGATTGATAAATGTATCCTCAAGTTTTGCTGAGACAAGGATAAGGATTAGGAGATTTTTAGGTAATTTTGTGGACGACTTAATGATAGAAAAAAAGAAAAGAAAAGAAGAAAAATATGGTGTATTTCAGTTGTCATTGCAAGTTTAGATCTAATATTTATAAAAGCATTGGATTTGACTGGGTCAGATTTTTATACTCAGTACTATTCTCTTTTTTATTGTTATTATTCTAGGCTGCATGTTTCTTGTGTTGTGATTGATAGCTTGACAAATCTGGAATATGCAACTATTTTTGTTGACAATATATCATCAAACTGTGGCTCAAATTCTGATTGGATTAATTTTCTTTGTGCATAGTTCTTCTTCTTTTTTTTCTTTTTTTTTTTTTTTTCTCTATTTTCTGAAATTGTTGGGTAGCATGATGGTACATTCATTCAGCAAATGTTTGTTGGAGGGTCTGGTTTTGGCTTTGGAAGCCGAAGGCTTCTTGAGTGTTCTTGACGAGCAGAGTGAAATAACTTGTTCTAGGTTCCTCGAGTGTTCTTGATGAGCAGAGTGAAATAGCGTGTTTTTGTTTATTGTTTCACTTAATTCATGTTACTTTGGTGTTAACCCTTTAACTGTAATGCCAAAGAGATTGTATTTGATTTCCTTGACAATTACCCTGAAGCCAGAAGTCATTGTTATTAGGTTCATACCTATCAATCTGATTGTAATTTCATTGAAAATGCATGTGGACATTGTTTTGCCTTGTAACCTCCCATTCTTTATCTTATTCTTCTGCCAAATGAGTGGTGATGAATCCTTTATGGAGAAAGTGTGTTTTATGAACAGTCTTAGAGAATCCCCAGATTTCGTCCCTGAGGACTGTATATGTGTAAAGTGGCCTTCAAAATATATGGAAAGATTTTGTGCAACTCAATCTATTTCCCTATTGGATATTAATTTGTTTATAATTTTCTTCAATGTGGCTGGACTTGTGAGTCAGAGTTGTCTACATGACTTGGATTGTTGACAATTATGTATGCTATACTGTTATGAATATTATTACTGCCCTCCAAATATTGTGAATGTTGTTGAGGCATCCTTTATCTTGAGCTTTCTCGACTTCTTTCAATAATCAATGAGAGTTTTCCAAGAAATCCAGGTGTTTGTGAGTGAGATGGATTCTAAAGCCAACAAAGTGAATAAAATTCAACTCCTACACCATTAAGATTGTATAAGCTCAATTGTTGAAGGTAGCTGTTGGAATCCTTACGAAGCACATGTAATAAAAATTCTAAGAAATGATGCAGGAGTTGTGAATATGGTATTTATCGGCATGCTATTTGACTGCAGCAGAACTTTGAAACCTCGAGAGTTTCTCAGCTCTTGCTTTTGCTGTAATTCGTCTGTTAAACAAGTTTATAATCTGCTACACTTGCTTGTAGTGAGCAAAATATCTATTATTCTGATCGAGCCTTACTCACTTTCTGCCAATATGTTCGGTAAGCTAGCTTTTAATTTGTCATGCTCTTTAGTATACATTTACATTTTCTTTCTTGCTCTAGGCCTTACATACTTGTATTTTGACAATTTAGAAGATGATTCAAGTTATGGAAGTTGAGACTGATTGCAATATTTTTGTCTTTTCTTGAATTCTGACTAGCTGTGGTGTTAAGTGTAGATAATTTTGATGATTAAACTCCTTGCTACCTTGTGTATCAGATTCATCTATAATATTTTCAAACAAAGACAAATCTTTACCTTGTAGGCAAATAATTTTTGCAGATATATGTTCATATTTTTATTCCTTTATCTTGAAAAGGTTGGCTTCATACGGCTTGACATTTTTTCTGATATCGATGTCATCTTTCTAAATTTTGTTTTTTCTGTTACCATCTCCATGCTTATCCTCATATGGTTTCAAATCTGATCATGCATCTGGAACCTTTTTATGTAATTTCATTTTCTGTGAAGACGACTCCTACATGCTGACAAAATTTATAATCTGTTATAATGTATTTCCTTGGAAAATTTCTATTCAGTTTTTGGAAGCAAATCTGTCATAGATCCACTAGATTCATTTGTTACACAAATTGTGCTTAATTTAAGTGCTTGCTGAGCAGAACTCTGGATAAAACCTCAGTTGTTTGTATCTCTATAATCAAAACATTTTGTCCGCATCTTTAGTTCTGTCTTAATTAGTGACTTGGACGAATTTACAGGGATAAGGGCTCTGAGTTTGTGGAATGTCAAGTGATTCATAGCTTAGGAAATGGGATTGGCAAGTTTGGCAAACAAGATTAGTAGAGTTCTGGCATTGAAGAAAGATGAGCTGCGTTTCCTCTTTAACTTTTTAGAATATGTTGCCCTTCTGTTAGTTCACTATGACTCCTGCCTGCAGGTCAGCTTCAACTCACCATGAAAAGTCTGCAAAAAGCCAGTTTCATTGATAAAGGTTATACATCGAGTATGCAAAACAAAATTATTTCTATATGCATCTACTTTTTGTTTTCTGAGTTAAAAGGTTTTGTTCAAACTGTTAATATAAATTGGTGAGGAGTTTGGTTACTTTGCAATTGAATGATGCAACATGAAGTGTTGGCATTTCGAAGTATTATTGCTGAACCTGAACTTGGGTTAGATCACAAAAATAGGATAGAATTGTTTAAATGCTTGATCCAGGTAACTGTGGAGCCTGATAGTTGAACTATTTTCAGATCATTCAGCTGTTGATCGACTGGATAATCATAATCTGCTGTACTAACTTGCATGTGAGATTATAAGTTATAACTATTAGATTATCAAATAATGGTTGATCATAATTGGATAAATTACCATCCAAAGATGACCTTACTTGGGGATAAGGTTGGATGATCCACCAATACACACAACTGTAATGTTTGCAGTCTGTGAGCATTGGATGCCTAAGAAACTTAATGGGAATGTGGTCCAGAAGCTGTGTTCTTATTAACTGGACATATCTTCTTGGAATAGAAGTTGTTTAGTGGAAACAGTTTGAATAAATAATTACATTATGCTTTCAGAAAAATCCAGGTCTTTTTGTCTTTGCATTGTATAATATCTTTCTTGTTTTCAGAACCTTCTTTGAAAAGGAAAAATCTGTACGTATAGCATTGCAATGCAACAAGTTCATGAGAAAATGAGAAAGAAAAACAGAGAAGGATAGGATTGTTTATGGGCTTGTAGCATATGACAATACAAATCCAGCTATTTGGGCCCAATCCAACTAAAGTAATTTAATCATGATATTGGGCCCAAATAACATTTTTTTTGTGACCGAGAGTGTTCAAATCAGGTTGCGCGCATCTCAACTGATCCTTTGAGGTTTTAAAGTGAACGATCGAATAAACCCTTCAATGGCTACTTTTATTAGCAATTAAAAGAAGTCAAACTCAAAACTTCTTGAGTAATACACCCAAAAATCTCTATCGTCTCACTCGATCATTAAGAGGTAGTTTAGCAGGATAACGTTATTATAATATTATAAAATTTGACATAAATGAATCAATAATCTAATTATAAATCCTCTTTTTCTTTCTTCCCTAAGATGAAAAGGGGAACGTGGTAATAATAGTGCTAGCAGCTTTTGGCACAAACTCTTAAGTGTGAACAAGGTTGAGGGGACCTCTTGTCTGTATTAATGTTAAGCTATCTTATTCTTTCTCTTTGCACCCAAAATTTGACAAAACTTGTCCATCTTCTTGATGCATGAATCAAAACTTCTGTATAAAAAATTAAGTACATAAAGACAATAATATTATACCCTTTTCTCCATGAATAAAGTTTGGTGTGCCCACCACCATCTTATGGTGCAGCAAAAGCAGTAGTGGGCCAAAAAAGGTTCCAAAAACCCTAAAATCATGGCAAGAGGTACGGGAAGAAGAGAAAAAGAGTAAATTTTCGACAACTTTGGTTATATCGCAATCATGTACAATTTTTTTTTTTTTTTTTTTTTTAATAATCGAGGTGTGCAAAACTAGGTTGCACACAATTTATGGGTGTTCAAAAGCAGTTAACTATTTTTCTTAACCAAACTGGTTGTTCGATTTGGAAAAATTCCCGAATCAAAACTGAACCGGTTTAAAGAGAAAACCGATTTTTCAGTTAGCTGAAAAACCGATTAACCACTTAAAAAAAACGGTTAACTGGTTTTGAACCGATTTTCCCTTTTTTTTTCATAAATTTTTTTTCTAAATTAAATTGTAAATATAAACAATACATATCTAAATAAAAATTAAACATTTATACATATCCATTGACTACTACTAACAATACATTAAAAATTGATATAAATAAAAGTTCGAAATAAAATTATTTTTTTTATTTAATATATATATTTGTAAAACTGGTTCAAAAAACTGGTTTCAATTAACCCTTTTTTATTTTTTTCTGAACCGAAAATCCGATTTTTTGAATTTTTTAAACCATAACCAAAATATTTTTTTAGTTCGGTTATCAGTTCGATTACTGTTTCAACTCGGTTTTTATATTTTTTTGAACACCCCTAGCACGCATCGCCTAATCTTGAGACCCACTGAATCTACAAACCTAATAGACAAATAAGTCACAAATATGAGAGTAAAAATATAGAATATCCAAAGGTTTTGTCATCCAGCATCAAGAGATATTATAAGTTTAACGTTTCGGTTTATAAGTTTCAAGTTATGAGTTTATTTTTTATTTTAAAATTATAAATTCTGAAATTTAATTAATCCGGTAACATTCCTCAATTGATGCTCGGATATTCTCTTATCTTGTTAATCATTGGGTAGAGGTTGCGCTTGTCAAAGTCTCCATCATTACGATCCCTTAATTAGGATATAATAATTATTAGGTTTAATTTTTCTTTTATATATATTTCTAAAATAAAATAAATGGTGTAGGAAAAAGTTGATTGATGGAAATAATGAAAGCTATGAGAAAGTTGACAAGACAGGAAGCACTTTTGAGCGC